>NC_057812.1:90939973-91239973 GCF_018294505.1 Triticum aestivum | reverse complement strand
CGTAGCTCCTTCTCCCTCTCTGCTCGAACTCCGACCGCCACTGTCGAGCTCGCCAGCGTCGTTTCCGGCATCCCCGTGTCCAACCACTTGCACCACTAGATGCGGCAGCTCCCCAGCTACGCGTAGCACATCTCTACCGTCGATTTGGTCACTGGAGGACTAAATCCGAGGCCCTCCGCTGCATCTGGCCTCGCCGGCGTAGAGTCGCCGGCGGGTTTGACCCCGCTGACCAGGGGTTTGACCTCCCCTATATCGTTGACAAGTGGGCCCAGGCCCCTGCTAATTTTGGTTAGGTGTTAACTAAACTTAATTAGCCCTGCTGATACTGACATATGGGCCCAGGGCCTTAACTAACCTAGATTAGGATTAGATCTGTGCTAATTAACTTTGGTTAGTTAGTTTGACACTGACAAATGGGTCCCACTGGTCAGGTTTGACCTGGACCGGCCCTGTTGACTTGCTGATGTCACCCCCACATCAGGCTGACGCAGTAAAGGAATTTTTGGATTAAAACTAATTCAGGAAATTCTAGAAAATGACTTAAACTTCAAAAATGCATAGAAAATAAACTATAACTCAGAATGGAATGAATTATATATGAAAAATTATCAGAAAAATTCAATCTATCCATCTGTACCTTTTTCATGAACGAGAAACCAACTTATACCTACTGTATAAGTGAAAACATGATAATGGCATCTTAAGTGCTTAATGTGGAGCTTGCATATGAACCTTTGGTTCATATGGACTTCATCTAAATCGTTGCTAGGTGCATTAGGCCAAATCACAACATATTGCCATGTCATGATCATGCATCATATTATTGCATTGCATTGATTGTGTTCTTTCTCTGTTGCTGGTGTTTGACCCCTCTCAGTAGACGTGGTTCCGACGATGAGATCGATGACACCGATGAAGAGCTATTACTATCTTTAGAAGTGTCAGGCAAGCAAAACTCCCTTGTTCATTCCGATACAATCCCACTCTCTAGCTTCTGCTCTCTTTTACTGCATTAGGACAACAACGATTCAACTGTTATATGCTGCGGTGGTTGAACCCCTTTTCCTCTGCATGACCTGTCATTGCCACAGTAAATAGATGAAACCCACTAGCATGAGTAGGAGTTGTTTGAGCCCTGATGTGCCTACTCATTCATGCTTGTTGTCATGCATGCTACTGCTTAGAGTTGAGTCAGTTCTGATTCATCGCGGATGAATCGAAATGTGGTGAACATGTCTTACTGTTGAGAGCTAAGTGTGTGAACACGATTTGGTAAAGGTAGCGGTGAGAGTCCATGTAGGAGTACATGGTGGGTTGTCTCATTGAAATCATCATCAGGAACTGAGTTCGGTGTTTATGATCCATGAACAGCTACTACCACATGTTGGGTCCTAAAATATGACCCCGCTCAACTTATTAACCCCCTGTACTCTATCCAGGAGTTGCAAGTAGTTTCTGGTGTTTGTAGTATGCTGGAGGCCATGTGCAACATTGACCGATGGGTGGGTTGTGATGCGGTAGGCACGTGGCATGGTGTACCAGGACGCCTGTTTGGTGCCCAGGGAACCCTGCACACATCGTTTGGGGCCGTAAGTGGAAACCTCGGTCGGACTCCCTTCGGATGGAACCTGAAGAGGCGATAAACCTGGACTAGGGACATTGTGTGGTTAGCCAGGTCGTGGTCTACAACCATGTTGGCTTTCGCTTGAAGTCTGCCGAGCACATGTCGTGTGCAGACACTAAGTGGTGGAAACATGTGTGAAGAAGTAGACCCCTGCAGGGTTATAAATCATCTATTCGAATAGCCACGTCCACAGTAAAGGACTTTTGGGTTGCTTATATAGTTCATAGACAAGTGAAAGTGGATACTCTAAAATGCGCATGATAAGCGTGAGTGCTATGGATGGCCTTCTCATAGGGAGACGGGAGCAGATCCATACTGGTGTATTGATTGGTGAATATGTGGACTCGTGTGCACCACCCCAAAGAGTTACTTGCAGTCGTAGTTCATGATATCCACCGAATCAAAGCTGGCTTGCTGTAGTTAAACTCCACCAGCCCTTTGTTGATACTGATGCATATGTAGCTATTTCTGATGTAAGTGTTGCTGGGTACATTTGTACTCATGTTTGCTTAGTTTATGTTTTTGTAGAGAGACTTCAGTCTCGCTAGTAGTTCCGCATGGACTTCGACATTTAGCTTGTTACCTCAGCTACGATCTTGTGCCCTCGACAGGGTCTGGTAGATAGTTAGGCTTGTCAGCCTTTTTCATTTGTAGTTGTCTATACTCAGACATGTTTATGCTTCCGCTTGTTGCTTGTATGCTCTGTATGATGGGTCATGAGACCCATGCTTGTAATACTTGGAGCCTAAAGAATAAATACTTTGAGTTGTAGAGTTTCGTTGTGATGCCATGTTGTATTTGCACATATCGAGCATATTGTGTGTATGTTTTGAAATGCTTGGTATGTGTGGGATCCGACAATCTAGGTGTTTATCCTTGGTAGTCCCTCTTACCGAGAAATGTCTCCTAGTGCTTCCACTGAGCCATGGTAGCTTGCTACTACTCCGGAAGACTTAGGCTGGCTGGCATGTGTCCTTCTTCGTTCCTATGTCTGTCCCTTTGGGAAATGTCACGCGGTGTCTACCGGAGTCCTGTTAGCCTGCTACATCCCGGATTCTCCAGAGTCCTGTTAGCCCAGCTACTATAGCCTGGATTCACTCGCTGATGACCGTCACGTTCGTTGTTAGGTCATGTATGCCTGTCCCTATAAGTTAGTGCCACTTTGGGTTTATGACTAGTCATGTCGGCCTGGGTTCTCTGTCATATGGATGCTAGCGACACTATCATATACGTGAGCCAAAAGGCGCAAACAGTCCCGGGCCAGTTAAGGTGGCACCCGTGGGAATACCGTGCGTGAGGCCGCAAAGTGATATGATGTGTTACATGCTAGATCGGTGTGACTTAGGATCGGGGTCATGACAACAGCAAGTCTGCGGATTTCAAGAAAAATGCAAATGGGATTTAAATTCTACCATTTATATAAACGGGTTGCATAGATGCTACATCATTGTTTCACCCAGCCCACCAAATGGACTACAAAACAAATGGACTGGCTGACATGTGGGCCAGTAGGTCGAAGCCTAACAAGGAGTTGAATTTACAACCAACGGCCGACATTCTTATTGAATCTCTCATCTTCTTCCCCCAGCGCTGCCAGGACCGCCTGCTCCAGCCTCCGGCGTCCAGCGGTGTTGTCTTGCGCGCCTCAGCGAAATGCTACCCCGCCGACGGCCAGGCCATGCCTCCACTCCGCACCTCCTATTATTCTCTGCCGAGTGTAGGCCGACCCCGCACCTGAACCAGTCAAGTTTCCCACTCCTCTCCGTCTGTGACTCCACTGCCGCGTCTTCCCCATCTCCGGGTCAATCCAGTCTGGGGCCTCGCCGTCGTCCATCGCTTCACTGCGCTCGGCGCGGCGTGGTCAACCAACGGGAGTCATCGGAAGAGGACTGTACTTGGAGAGCCTGACGGCTGGGACCCACGAGGTCCATGGTCGCACGCAAGGAAAGTTCCTCCTTATTAAGCTGCTTCCTCCCCCTGACAGCTGGGACCCACCGGCTATATCTTCGCATAGAAGGAAGTGCCTCCTTGTTATGCGAAAAAAAACTATTCCTCCCAATGATAGCTGGGACCCGGCAGATTTGGTGGCTGACTTGTGGGCCTACTAAGTAGACGTGTACGCAGGGCTTTGTCAACTGAATCAACAAATGATTCTAGCAGCTGGACCGTTGGATGTTAATCCAACAGCTGTGCTCCTTCTTCAACCTATGTTCTTGCTCTTATCTCCCATGGGCGGCAGTGCTCCCGCGCACCCGAACCAGTCAAGTTTCCCACTCTTCTCCACCTATGACTCCACTGCCGCGTCTTCCCCATCTCTGGGTCGTTCCAGTCTGGGGCCTCGCCGTCGTCCATCGTCCTTGGTGCGCTCGACACGGTGTGGCCAACGTGGTCAATAACCGAGAGTCATCGGAAGATGACTGTACGTGAGAGGCTGACAGTGGGGATGCACCACGCCCATGAACGCATGCATGCAACTACATCCTTTTTACCCTGAAAAATAATGTTTTCTCCCTCTGACTGCTGGGACCCACCAGCTACATCTTCGCACGCAAGGAAGTGCGTCCATATTTACGTGCAAAAAAATGATTCGCCCCCCTAACTGTTACATCCATATTTATGCAAGGAAGTGCCTTACAGTCGGGACGCGCCTGGTCAAAGCGTACGTAGCATTGTCATTCAGGTCACGAATGTGTACGTACATACGATTGGTCTGTCTGCAGGTTGTAGCGATGAACCGTGGCCGTGTAAGGAAGGGCACGTGTCGTAGTAGAGGTGCGCACGTGTCGTAGTAGAGGCGCGCACATAGCATGTACACATACATACAATAGACATGTTGCAAGAAAGTAAATACGGCCACATACGTACATACGGGCGGGGTCTCGAACGCCTACTCGCGCATATGTACGGCCAGGGCTCATGTACATGGCAGGGTCGGAACGGAGAAGTTGTGCTGTCATCGTGTTCTTGGGGAGGCAACCGGCTGGGTCGGAAAGGAATGCGTCGTCGTGTTCATCGGGAGCCAACCGGCTTGGACGAAACAACCGATGGAAACAAGGCATGGCGTACCCCAGAACAGAGGAA
Source organism: Triticum aestivum (assembly GCF_018294505.1). NCBI lineage: Eukaryota > Viridiplantae > Streptophyta > Magnoliopsida > Poales > Poaceae > Triticum > Triticum aestivum. The sequence goes on along the minus strand of NC_057812.1, from coordinate 91,235,268 downwards.
ACGGCCTTGTGTTTGACCGGCCACGGTCGAAACGGGATCCTATTCATTGGGAGGGGTCTGGCGTACCACAAAACGGAGGAAACGGACTTCTGTTGGACCTCCTACGGTCGAAACGGGGTCCTATTGACCGGGAGGGGTGTGGCATACCACAAAATGGAGGAAACGAACTTGTGTTGGAGCTCTACGGTTGAAACGGGGGTCCTATTCATCAAGAGGGGTGTGGCGTACCGCAAAACGGACTCCACGAGATACTGTTCATCTCCACCGTCGACCTCCTCCAGCCTCCACCTATGTTTGTTGATCCACGGGCTCCTGTTCATCCAGCCTCCATCGGCTACTGTTCAACCAGCCCTCTCCACGGGGTCCTGTTCAACCACCCCTCCACGGGCTACTATTCATCCAGCCCTCCACCGGCTACTGTTCAACCAGCCCTCCATCGGCTACTGTTCAACCAGCCCTCCACGGGGTCCTATTCATCCAGCCCTCCACGAGATCCTGTTCATCCACCGGCTCGATCAATTGGGGTACTGTTCATACAGCGGCAACGGCCTCTACTACCACGGGTTCCTGTTCATCCAACCCCCACCGGGAACTGTTCATCCAAACCCCCCAACAATGCTCACTATTCATTGCAGCATCGATCGGTTTCAGTTAGCAGCAGTAGCGAAGGAATCACTCGGGTTCAGTTAGCAGCAAGGGATCGATCGATCACTCGGGTTCAGTGTAACACGTAGCCTGAGTGCAATTTCTCGGGTTTAGTTAGAGCCCAACGCCTCGCTCGGGTTTAGTTAGAGCCCAACGCCTCGCACCCACGCGCGTACGTGTACGAGAGAAACGTGCATCGCTTGGCCCCTGACCACCCACCGTAACCGGGAACTCCCTGATATTTTCGGCGCCCTCGCTTCTACCACGGTTTTTTCCATCATGGACGGCCCAAAGAATGGCATGCAGCTGCGTCTCCGTCCCAACCAAGACGAAAAGCCAATTTTCTGTCATGATTTTTTGTCATAGAAGTAGGACCCCACCACACCTATGATGATACCGGGTTTCTCATAATTATCATCATAGAAGTGTCATAAGTATGACAAAAACAATTTTCGTTCGTCCCAAAATGTCACGCATGTGTCTTTTTTTGTAGTGGAATGAACTAGACCAAAATGCAATCAATTTCATGTATGAACTTTTGTTCTCTAGATTGTTATAACTAAAGTTGAACCATGTGAGGAGTTGAACATGTCTTTTGCTACAATGCTTAAATCAATATGTATGACTTATGTGAAGATTATATGATGCTATCCTGTGCTATATGATTTCTGTGATACTATTTTTCCTGAAATTTTACTTCATTTCAGATTAAAATGCTTGTTGTAGATTTTTTGACAGAAACTGTTGTGGAATTGTCACGTCAGATGTCTTGGTGTGAGGACTTAGTCGTGGAGCCATCGCACTAGGTTAGCTTAAAGGGGTTAACGGGACAAAGGACACGGGAGTTTATATTGGTTCGGCCCCTTGTGGTGAAGGTAAAGGCCTAGTCCAGTTAGAGGTGGTATTGCTTAGGTTTCGATTACCAGAGAGGGATTACACTTGATCTGGTTCTCGATTTGTTGTCCGTCTCCCTAAATCGCCGCCGGGTCGTCCCTTTATATACTAAGGTTGACGCCCGCCGGCTTACAGAGTCTCGGATGGCTCATAAACGTGTCCGGCCCGGTGACTTAATTACAATTGCCTTATAATACAAGTCACATACATATGGTGTCTTATACCTACGGGCCTTATGCCGCCTTTGGGCCTTGGGCTCTTCATAAGTCATCCTCATGAACCGCCATCTTCGATTCCTTCATGGGCTTTATCTTGTGAGTCGCCAGAAGTATAATCCGGCCCCTCCTGGGCGGGTTAACTCAATAACTATATCCCCAACATTAGGCCTCAGGTTGATTTGAGCTTGTTCACATCAGTCTTCAACACTTATAAAAATTCCTTCTTCATTACCTTTGCGAAAACTTATAACTCGCAATGACGTCATCCACTGAGATCATGGTAACCCGCCGTGACGTCACCTGTCATTAATTTTTACACAAAGCCAAAATCTTTAATATATCTCCTCATTTTTAATGAATCTCCGAAAATCGAGGCATCTGCACTGTCACATATTTGCTTTTGGCCTCCTCGATTCCCGCGCTTGTCACTTATCCATTTGCCTTATAAATAGGGTCGGGGTCTCTTTCACTTTCCCCTCCCGTGCCTCTTCGTCTTGTCTTCCACCTTGCGACGCCCTAGCACAGGAGCTCTACCGCCGCCGTCGACCTTCGCCTCTGCTCCGACAACAACCGCTGCATCAACCTGTTCGGACCAGATCTCATCCACGCATCTCTGCTACCCAACAGCCCTGGTTAGTTTTTCTTCTTCCTCTCCTGATAGATCCGTTTAGGGTTTCAACGAAGTTCATCGAAGGTTGTCCTTGTTCTTGGCTGTAGGATTTTTGATTCACACTTGGTACTCCTCCTACACCGTAGCAATCATAGCAATCTCTTTTACTATTAGGATACCTCCTTCGTAGATGAAAATCGATCTGTACCCACAAACTGCTCGAGCACTGATACTTTTAGGTCTGAATATTTTTGTATTTAACTGCAATGCACTAGATCTGAAATTATAGCATTAATCTGTGAAAATTGTTTTTCTGAATACTTCGTCATTTTGCTTCATCCGTGAATCTGCTCTTTCAATATTGGTATAGGCGGCTTAACTCAAAAAATAGTAACCCGCCAGGCATCATTAGTCCCCCTTTTAAGCCATCACTAGTTCCTTGCAACTCTATAATGCCAAACTCTGGCTTAATACCTAGTCATGCTTCATTGTTATTTGTCCTTTAACCGTAAACCGGCTTAATCATGTGACCTTAAACCGGCAAAATCATTTTTCAAAAATTTCTAAGGCATATACTTCTTGCAATTGGGTCAAATCCCGGATTACCGAGGAAGATCTGAACAATCATGTTTCCACTGGCACCCTAGCCAAAAAGGAGTATATCCATTAGAGAACTATGAAGTCCTTTCTCAACCCAAAAATGGAGAAGTAATTGTTTTTACTCATCACTTGGATCGAGGGTTCAGCCCTCCCGGGTCAAATTTTTTTCGTGATGTGCTTCATTTCCTCCAACTACACCCTCAAGACATCGGACCCAACTCCATATCTAACCTTTGCAATTTTCATGTATTTTGTGAATCCTATCTTCAAGAGGAACCCACAGTTGATCTATTCAGGGAATTCTATTATTTAAACCGCCAAACTGAATTTGTTGATGGGCCATGCCAAGAACATGGTGGAGTCATTATTCAGAAGAGGAAAGATGTCGGTTTTCCTCATGCCAAGCTGCATAGCCACCCAAAAGACTGGAACCAGACGTGGTTCTATGTTAGAGACACATCCCCAGCTAGTGAGAATCCTCTGTCGGGTTACCGTGAAGACCGGCTTAACAACAACCATCCACTTCCCCAACGTCTTGATGCAAAGGAACGGGCCAAGTATGCACCTGCCTTCTCAAAACTTAGAGCCTTTATGGCCAACGCCTTAACTGGAGTCGATTTTTTTGTGTTAGCTGTCTTGGAGTATCTTGCCATTAAGCTGTTGCCCCAGCTTAATGTGTGAATATACAGGTGATGTTAAAGATCCTCAGCGCCACTATGATATTTAGTTATCCGAGGCAGAAGTTACTAACGCCACCAAAAAGTTGTTGAATGAACCTGTAAAGGAGTGCAACAAAACTGGACTTAGTCCCTTCTGCACTGTCAACCAGCCACCACCCATAAGAATTGCCCAACTCCTACTTAATCCACATTCTTAATATCCTCTTATAATTTTCCCAATTTTTAATAGGCTGACGATCCATTTTGGAAGAGGAAACTGCAGGATAAGCCGGCCAAAGCACCTCGTGTCAAGCACAAGGTCAACAAGAAGCTTACCAAAAAGAAAACCGCCGAGTCTATCGAGTTAAACATTGATGACGACGATAATAATCATGAGTCAGAGGTAGAACTTGATTCACTTGGATCCTTTTTCATACATCTCATTGACAATAATTGTTATCAGGACGACACAAAGGCTAGTCGGGCAGCTAACGCTGAGATAATTATTCTTTCCTCCGGCTCAGAACCTCTGCCAACACAGAAAACCCGTCAAGCAAGCCCGAAAGTAAGATTTTCTCACCCTCTAGCTCACGTGGATCCAAACTTTCTTTTGAAGAAACAGCAACATGAAGCTCGCCGCACAACTCAGCATAGCGGCAACATGATCACGTCCTCCGGCTTACCAAACACTCCACCTCGCAAAAGGCCGTCCAGACATCTTACACATTTCTGACAAACTTTACCCCAAGGCGGGTTATTTTCGATAACCTCTTAACCCGTCTGATTCAAACTGTCAAGGGACTTCTCATTCCTCTTCTGGCGAGTCAACAGGAACACAAATTCTGGCTTTCAAGACTGTATCTGGGTAAAACTATTTTCAACTATTCCAATTGTTGTGCTTGATCATCACCTTGACTTCTTTTTATTTCTTGTTTTTCAAGGGCCAAGCTAAACCCAGTAAGAAGGCCAGGCTCAATAAGCCGATTAATGACTCCAATCCGTCTGAGCCGTAAAAACAACAACCAGAACTTTCTCACACAACTGCTGACCGTATTGTTGATGATTTGTCACCACAAGACCAGAATGTTGATATTGATCCAATGAATGCTAACTCGTCTGACACCAATCTGCCAAGTCCTATCAGAACAACCAGTCCTGTTAAGCCAGCGGAGGAAAAGGATAATGATGTCACCATTACTGGTCATGGTTTCACAACCCCGGGTCATCCTATTGTCTTATCTAGGCACAACGCGAGAGAAGAAAATTCTTGTGAAGATAAAGGCAAGTGGAAAGTTGACTTGGAGAGTTACACTCATTTCAGAGCCCAAGACCTCCATTCTGGCTATCTAAATCGTCTGTATACCAGCCGTGACTTTGAGGCCCGCCTAGTTAACTTGATGAAGGAATGATATGAGGTAAAAATTGCAATCCCTTTCATATAAATATATTTCCCTTAGCCTCCATGTTTATTGGACATGACATAATAGAATGTGCTGTAAACTTTGATAGTTTCATAGATGCAAACCAGTAGCCCCCAAGGGCCGGTTTGTATTTTGAATATGAACCATGACTTAGTACTGCATATGTAGCCCCCAAGGGCCCGCTTAACAATTATGTTAAGTCGGGACTTATTTTGTAGGAATTGCATAACTCTGTTCATAGTCTTCACAAGCCAGATTATTACCCCTTGTCCGGGTCAACCAATATGCTTATCTTTTAACAAGAGCAGTATGCATTAGCCCCCAAGTGCTAAGGATAATACTTGTATTGTGCTTGGGACTTCACAGTATTTGAAGAAGTGATAGACATTAGCCCCCAAGTGACAAATATAATACTTGTATTGTGGTTGGGACTTTGTATAAATTCATTGCCATCTCACCAATTGTTTGTCGCTTGCAGTTTGATCTGAACAGTAAAGAATCCCAGATTGCTGACCTACGAGAAAATATCAAGTCTCAACAAGCAGAAACCTCCAAAGCCAAGGATGAAGTGATCAGTGCTTTAACAACGATGGAAAAGTTGAAGGAAAGCTTGAAAGCTAAAGAAAAAGGTTGGGATACAGAAAGGTCGGCCCTGCTAAAAAGAGTTGAGGATGTTGAAGCTGCACTTAAGCCGGTAACTGAGGAGTTATCCAGCCTAAAGCAGTAGATTAATATTATGTCAACAGCCATCTTTGGTAAGAACATGTCCCCCTTGTACTATATGAATCAGATTAGAAATGTCTATGGGCTTACCCATAACTTTACTGACACGGGTTCTCAGAGCGCTAAGTTGGGGTCAGATATGCGCATCCGGCTTAAAGCGGTCTATGCTACCTCTTGAGCACTGCGTTGGATTTCCTCGAAGAGGAAAGGATGATGCAGCAAAGTAGCATAAGTATTTCCCTCAGTTTTTTAGAACCAAGGTATCAATCCAGTAGGAGGTTGCGCGCGCGTCCCCTAGTACCTGCACAAAGCAAATAACTCCTCGCAACCAACGCGATAAGGGGTTGTCAATCCCTTCACGGCCACTTACGAGAGTGAGATCTGATAGATATGATAAGATAATATTTTTGGCATTTTTATGATAAAGATGCAAAGTAAAATAAAAGCAAAGGAAATAACTAAGTATTGGAAGATTAATATGATGAAGATAGACCCGGGGGCCATAGGTTTCACTAGTGGCTTCTCTCAAGAGCATAAGTATTTTACGGTGGGTGAACGAATTGCTATTGAGCAATTGACAGAATTGAGCATAGTTATGAGAATATCTAGGTATAATCATGTATATAGGCATCACGTCCAAGACAAGTAGACCGACTCCTGCCTGCATCTACTACTATTACTCCACTAATCGACCGCTATCCAGCATGCATCTAGAGTATTAAGTTCATGGAAACAGAGTAACGCCTTAAGCAAGATGACATGATGTAGAGGGATAAATTCATGCAATATGATAAAAACCCCATCTTGTTATCCTCGATGGCAAAAATACAATACGTGCCTTGCTGCCCCTACTGTCACTGGGAAAGGACACGGCAAGATTGAACCCAAAGCAAAGAACTTCTCCCATTGCAAGAAAGATCAATCTAGTAGGCCAAACCAAACTAATAATTCGAAGAGACTTGCAAAGATAACCAATCATACATAAAAGAATTCAGAGAAGATTCAAACATTGTTCATAGATAATCTTGACCATAAACCCACAATTCATCGGTCTCAACAAACACACCGCAAAAAGAAGATTACATCGAATAGATCTCCACAAGTGTAACACCGCGGATGTAACTTTCCCAATTTGTACTCCAACTCTTGTCGTTTCCGGCGTTAAGTTAATTTATTATCTCGGGTTCGGGTTTTGGTCTCCGTGTGTTGTTGTCGTTGTCATGCATCTCATATCATGTCTTCATGTGCATTGCATTTGCATACGTGTTCATCTCATGCATTCGAGCATTTTCCCCGTTGTCCGTTTTGCATTCCGGCGTTTCGTTCTCCTCCGGTGGTCATTTCTAGCTTTCTTTCGTGTGTGGGGATTAAACATTTCCGGATTGGACCGAGACTTGCCAAGAGGCCTTGGTTTACTACCGGTAGACCGCCTGTCAAGTTTCGTATCATTTGGACTTCGTTTCATACTCCAACGGTTAACCGAGGGACCGAAAAAGCCTCGTGTGTGTTTCAGCCCAACACCCCTCCAATTTGGCCCAAAACCCACCTAAGTATTCTCCATCATCTAGAGCGTTCGATCACGATCGTGTGGCCGAAAACATCACCTCATTTAGACTCTCCTAGCTCCCTCTATGCCTATTTAAAGAACCCTTCCCCGAAATCCGGATATCCCCCTCTTCGAAACCCTAGATCTCAGCACCGCGCGCCGCCAGACAAAGATCCTGCCGACGGACATGTCCGGACGCTCCGCCGCCGCCGCCCCGGGCCAATAGGCGCCCGCCACGTGGCATCTCCGCCGCCAGCTGCCGCCGCGGCCCGGCAAGCCGGCAGCGGGCCCGCCCGGCCCATCGCTGCCCGCGCCTCCCCGCGCTCCCCGTCGACCCCAGCACCGCCCGCCTCCTCTCGCCGGCGCCGCCCCGCCGCCCGACGCCGCCGCTTCCCTCCGCGCCGCCGCCCGAGCTGCTCGCCCGCCGCCGCGCCTCCTCGCCATCTCCGCCGCCGAGCCGCTCGCCGCCCCGGCCGCCCGACGCCACCACCGCGCCGCCTCCCCGCCTCGTCTCCGGCCAGATCCGGCCGCCGGAGCACCGGGTCCGGACCTCACCCTTGCCGGCCGCCGTCCTCGTCCCCGCCGGCTACAGTGCGCACGCCGCGCCTTGGATTCCGTGCAACCCTAGATCTGAGGAGGTTGTTGTTTTTTTCCTAAGTCCTGAAATTGCAGATCCAAGTGCTTATGTTCGTGGCTCCGTAACTTTGCATCGTAGCTCTGATTCATGCATATAGCATATCACAATGTTCATCTCAGAGAGTACATCTTTTCATTCCATTGCATCATTTTCATTTGAGTTCATCTTGATGCCCGAAATGCTGTTAAAAGAGGGCTACTTGAGATAATTGTTAGATCTGCTACTCCGTTTAGATTTTTGTCATTTTTGCCATGATTAATGTGTGCATGATATGCCCTGTTGCTCTACATGAGTTTTGTTAAGGGTTTTGTCATCTTTCCAGAGGTGCAACCCATGTATTTTTGTGATGTGTGTGGTGACTTGTGCAAGCTTGCAAAGTGGTGCACTTGCTAATTCTGTTTTCTGGGACTTAGTAATTTCACTGTCTTGGAGCTGTTTATCTCATGATGCCATATGTCATGTTGTTTCCTAGTGATCCGTGCCTCTTTTGAGAATAATCAGTAAGGATGTTTTGTTAATCTTGTAGTGCTCTATCAATCCATGTCTTTGTTTGCAATTATGGAGCAACCTAGATTGAGTCAATCGAGCTCTACTTTTGCTACTTTGTGAATCTGGGCAGATTGTCAACTTGTTTGCAATTTTGCCGATGATGTTGTAGTTGATCCGTGCAGGCTATGCTATTGTTCTTGCCATGTCTAGCTTGCATTTTGTTCCTTCTTGATGGGTGTATGCTTATATTGCCATGACTTGCACCGTAGTGAGTGCATCGAGCTCGTGAACATGCCTACTTGAGTTATATTTCAGCATGTGCCAGTTTTCACTAAGTCTGAAAACTGATTATGTTTTTGCTATGTTCACGTGCTTGCAATTGTATTTTCTGGTCCCTTTTGGCTCAAGGTCACTAAGGGACTTTTGTTAAGCTCTTTGAGTAGCTCCATTCCATGCTTTACTTTGCCATGATCAGGTCCTGTAGCATGTAGTTTTGTTGCTCCGAAGTGGGCTATCTGATCTGAATTTCCAAACAAGTGTTAATTTCACTAAGTCTGAGATCTGTTTTCCGTATGCAGTTTTTCGATGCTTGTTTGAACCTATTAATGGATGAATTGGCCATAGCTCAGTGCTAGACTTTTGTTAAGCATCTTGAATACATCCCTGCCATGTTTTTTGTTGTCATGTTTGGGTGCCGTAGCATGTTCATCTCATTGCATTTAGATGGCTACTTGCTGTAAATCGCAGACCGGTGCCATATTTGAATCGCTTGCCATTTCCAAACCGTAACTCCGATTCCGGCGTTCTTTATATCGTTTTCAAGCGATTTCATCTCATATTTCCATTGGGACACTTGGATTTCCAAGTTGAGACCAGGTTCTTGCATTTCATGTCATATCTTGCATTTTGCATCCCGCGTCGCATCCCGCATAGCATATCATCGTTGCATCATCTTGTTTGATCCTTGCACGTGGTTGATTGTATCCTTGTTGCTTGTTTGTCTTGTTTGGGTAGAGCCGGGAGATGAGTTTGCTAACGAGGAGCCCGTTGAGTTTGCTTTCGAGGATCCAGTCAACTTTGACAACTGTGCAAGCAAGATGATCATACCCTCGAAATCACTACTATCTTTGCTATGCTAGTTTGCTCGCTCTTTTGCTATGCCAACGCTACGATGCCTACCACTTGATTGCAAGCCTCCCAAATTGCCATGTCAAACCTCTAACCCACCATATCCTAGCAAACCGTTGATTGGCTATGTTACCGCTTTGCTCAGCCCCTCTTATAGCGTTGCTAGTTGCAGGTGAAGATTGGAGGCCGTTCCTTGTTGGAACATTTATTTACTTGTTGGGATATCATTATATTGCCATGTTATCTTAATGCATCTATATACTTGGTAAAGGGTGGAAGGCTCGGCATCTCGCCTAGTGTTTTGTTCCACTCTTGCCACCCTAGTTTCCGTCATATCGGTGTTATGTTCCCGGATTTTGCGTTCCTTACGCGGTTGGGTTATAATGGGAACCCCTTGATATTTCGCCTTGATTAAAGCTTTTCCCGCAATGCCCAACCTTGGTTTTACCATTTGCCACCTAGCCTTTTCTTTCCCTTGGGTTCTGCAGACTCAAGGGTCATCTTATTTAAACCCCCCCGGGCCAGTGCTCCTCTGAGTGTTGGTCCAACCTAGAGCCCCTTGCAGCGCCACCTCGGGGAAACTCGAGGGCTGGTTTTAGTTGCACGGATTGCTTATCTGAGTGTGCCCTGAGAGAGAGATATGTGCAGCTCCTATCGGAATTTGTCCGCACATTCGGGCGGGGTTGCTGGTCTTGTTTTAACCTGTCGAAGTGTCTTGAATTACCGAGATACCGAGTCTGATCGGAACATCTTGGGAGGAGGTCTATTCCTTCGTTGACCGTGAGAGCTTTTCATGGGCTAAGTTGGGACTCCCCTGTAGGGATTTGAACTTTCGAAAGCCGTGCCCGCGGTTATGGGCAGATGGGAATTTGTTAATGTCCGGTTGTAGATAACTTGAACCTTAACTTAATTAAAATGAATCAACCGAGTGTGTTACCGTGATGGCCTCTTATCGGCGGAGTCCGGGAAGTGGACACGGTGTTGGAGTAATGTTTGCGCAGGTTGCTCTCTAGTTTCTCGCTCGCGCTTTGTCTCCTCTTCTCGCTCTCTTTTGTGTATAAGTTAGCCACCATACTTGCTAGTCGCTTGCTGCAGCTCCACATATTTACCTTGCCTTACCTATAAGCTTAAATAGTCTTGATCGCGAGGGTGTGAGATTCCTGAGTCCCTGTGGCTCACAGATTACTACTACACCAGATGCAGGGCCTGATGATTCCGCTCCAGGAGACGTGTATGAGCTCAAGTGGGCGTTCGACGAAGACTCTCAACGTTACTATGTTCCTTTCCCGATGATCAGTAGTGGTGCCCAGTTGGGGGTGACTGGGACCGTGTCGCATGTTGGGTTATCTTTTATTTTGGCGTCGTAGTCGGGCCATGAGTGTTTGGATGATGTAATGTTATTTATGTACTTGATTGACGTGGCAAGTGTAAGTCAACTATGTTATCTCCCCTTTTATTATCATGTTACATGGGATGTTGTGAAGATTGCCTAACTTGCGACATATGCCTTCAATGCGATTATGCCTCTAAGTCGTGCCCCGACACGTGGGAGATATAGTCGCATCGAGGGTGTGACAAGTTGGTAGCAGAGCCATCCCCGACCTTAGGAGCCGCATTGCTTGATCGTTTTTAGCGGCCGAGTTGTGTCTAGAAAAATGTGTTGAGTCTTTTAGGAATTATATATCAGAGAGTTTAGGAATTCTTTTTTACTTCCCAGTCTCCTCATCACTCTGGTAAGGCATCCTGACGTAGAGTTTGACTCTTCTCTTCTCAAATTTCACTAAAAAAAATTTAGGATCACGCGGGTATCTTGGAATCTTTCCGATGGATTTATGATGAGAACATTATCTTGGTGCCTCCTGTCAGGGGTTTAGTGGAAGTGTCCCGAGGAGTTGAGCTCTGAGGTGTTGTCATCATAATTTTATCATTGCAGTTTTGGAATACCTGAGTTTAGTACGCCGACAACGAAAATCTCTTTTATGCAGTTCGTTGGTGAGATAACCTCACCCAGTATTGGGGCGGGAGTTCGGGAGTATCGCCATAAGTTGTATAACGGATGCTTTTCGAAGGTTGAGGTAGATGGCTTCCAAAGGTTTCTTGGTTATGTGTTGAAGGATGGATACAGCTGGATGTAGGATTTGCTAGTTTGGGTGAGATATTATGCTTCCCCTGTATCCCCAACACCTGATTGCATAACCGGAAAGGTTCGGGAGTTTCATAGGTGGGAATTCTAGTAGCTCTAGTTCTTCTTCCTTGGATATTGGTTTGAGATGGGGATTTCTTACCGATTATCCGTTCTTGATCCGTACCTTGTTGATTTATTTCTCTACCTTAATTCTATGTGGCTTCTCAATTTATGGACATGTGACCATTTCAAGAGGAATGCATTCGTTCATTTTGTTCGGATGTGAAGACTATATGTTGCAATTTTCATTCCGTTGGATTCAGCTTCAATATTTATCTGTCTATGTGCTAATGGTGGTCAACCTCGTTAGGATGGCTCCTCCAACGTGCACGACTCCGAATCCTAATCCGCCACCACCTCCACCTCCTCCAGAGGCATGGCAAGCTATGATGGCCGCAACCAATGCAAACACACAGTTGATCATGCAAATTCTCCAAGAGCGCAATCAAGGCAACCAAGGAATCAAGGCAGCAATCAGAGTCACTTTGCTTCACTCAACCAGTTCCTTGCTAACGGGCCTAAGACTTTCAGCAATTGTGTTGAGGCAACCGATGCTGACGATTGGCTTGTGGATCTGTGCAAGCATTTCAAGTGCAGTAACGTCAGGCCTAAGGACTTTGTTAAGTTCGCTTCCTTCCAACTCAAAGATCAAGCTGCAGAATGGTTCCAGCAGTACAAGGACTCCAGAGGTGGACGTGTTATCACTTGGGGTGATTTCCGTCGAGATTTCCGAGATCATCATATTCCTCAAAGCCTGGTTGAAAGCAAGCATGAGGAATTCCGCAATCTGAAGCAAGGCTCTTTATCTGTCTATGACTACAACAAGTTGTTCCAGAAGCTCGCCCGCTTTGCCAAGCAGGACGTCCCTGATGAGAAGAGCATGATATACCAGTTCAGGGGTGGTCTCAGAGAAGAAATTCAGCTAGCTCTTGTTCTCTTTGAGCCCTTGAGATACGATGAGTTCTACAACATGGCACTCAAGCAAGAGGCTGCTCAGTTGAGGTGTGATACTTCCAAGAAGCGAGCCTGAGATGTTACTCCTTCTTCCTCCACTCAAGTGGCCAAGCAGCAGAAGTATTGGCTTCCTCCTCCTCCGTTCCATCAGCCGTATCAGCAGAAGAGCAAAGGTGGTAGTGGTTCTTCCCACCCACCCAACCCTGGCTTTCAGAACAAGACTTCGTCTCAAGCTCCAAGATCGAGTGCTCCGTACCACCGTCCGCTTTCAGAGGTCACGTGCAACAAGTGCCAACAGAAGGGTCACTATGCCAACAAGTGTTTCAACCAGAGGTGTCTTCCTTCTCCTCCTCCTGTCAGATCGGCAAGTACAGCTGTGGTCAAGCATAACCCCAAGTACGCCAAGGTCAATTTGATGAATGCAGCCCAGGCAGAGGACTCGTGAGATGTGATCATGGGTAACCTTCCTGTTAATGATATTCTAGCAAGAATTCTTTTTGACATTGGTGCATCGCATTGTTTCATCTCGAGACCTTTTGCATCTAAGCATGATTTTGTTACTCAAGTGTTACCGAAACCGTTGGCTATTGTCTCTTCGGCCCGTCAAATGACATCTCGAGTATGCGTTCCGGATGTTACAATCACTTTGAGTGACTATAAGTTCTTGTCCTCTCCAAATGTTCTTGGTGACTGGGATATTGATCTTATTCTCGGGATGGATTGGCTTTCTAAGCACAAGGCTCAACTTGATTGTGCAGCCAGGCAGATTCAATTGACTCATTCGTCTGAGGATGTAATTGTCTTTGCCGCTCAGGATAATACCATCCGTCTATTTTCTCTCAATGAAAGGGGTGAATTGGATGCTATCTCTCAGATTCCAGTCGTTTGCGAATACCAAGACGTCTTTCCAGAAGAGCTTCCAGGAATGCCTCCGCACCGGCCAGTTGAATTCGTTATTGATCTTGAGCCTGGTACGGAACCTGTGTGCAAGTGTCCTTACAAGCTCGGACCTGAAGAGATGAAGGAGCTGAAGAAGCAACTCGATATTCAAGAGAAAATGGGTCTCATCCGACCTAGTTCTTCTCCGTGGGGTTGTGGTGTTCTTTTTGTGAAGAAGAAGAAGGATGGAACGGACCGACTTTGTGTTGATTACCGTCCAGTGAACAAGAAGACCATCAAGAACAAATACCCACTTCCCAACATCAATGAGCTGTTCGAACAACTCAATGGTGCCCAAGTATTCTCCAAGCTTGATCTCCGTATGGGTTATCATCAGATTCGAATCCGTGAGCAAGATATTCCCAAGACGGCTTTCAGGACAAGCTTTGGTTCATTTGAATACACTGTCATGTCTTTTGGCCTCGTCAACGCTCCTCCGACGTTCTCTCGCATGATGAACTTCATCTTCAATGCCTACACCAATGACTTCGTTTTGGTCTATCTCGACGACATTCTGGTTTTCTCCAAGAACAAGGAAGATCATGCCAAGCACTTGTGTTCGGTTCTTGATAAGCTAAGGGAACATCAGTTCTACGCCAAGTTCTCCAAGTGTGAATTTTGGCTCGATGAGGTTCTTTATCTTGGTCATATCATCTCTGCCAAGGGCATTGCCGTGAATCCTGAGAAGGTGTCTGCAATTATGAATTGGGAACCTCCTCAGAACGTGAAGCAACTCCGTAGCTTCCTCGGTCTCGCAAGCTATTGCGGAAGATTCGTTGAAAACTTTTCTAAGATCGCGAAGCCTCTCTCTAATCTTCTCCAGAAGCACGTCAAGTACGTTTGGTATCCGGAGTGTGACATTGCTTTCAACACTTTGAAAGAGAAATTGATCACTGCTCCAGTTCTCACTCTGCCTGATGAATCCAAGCCGTACGAGGTCTTTTGTGATGCCTCTCTCCAAGGTCTTGGCGCAGTATTGATGCAAGAGAAGAAAGTTGTTGCTTATACCTCTCGCCAATTTTAGCCTAATGAGAAGAACTACCCCACTCATGATCTCGAGTTGGCGGCAGTTGTGCATGCTCTTTTGACTTGGAGACATCTTCTATTGGGAAGAAAAGTGGACATTTTCACTGATCACAAGAGTCTCAAGTACATCTTCACTCAGCCTAATCTCAACCTCAGGCAACCTCCATGGGTCAAAATGATTCAAGAGTATAATTTGAGTATTGAGTATACTCCAGGCAAGGCCAATGTGATTGCTGACGCTTTGAGCAGGAAAGCTTACTGCAACAGTCTGATTCTCAAGCCTTATCAACCCGAGCTTTGTGAAGCTTTCCGCAAACTTAATTTGCAAGTTGTTCCTCAAGGTTTCCTCGCCAACCTGCAAGTCTCTCCTACCTTAGAAGACCAGATTTGCCAAGCCCAGCTTCTTGATGCTATGGTGAAAAAGGTGAAGTTTGGGATTGCCAAGAGCCAGTCCAA
This sequence comes from Triticum aestivum, assembly GCF_018294505.1. NCBI lineage: Eukaryota > Viridiplantae > Streptophyta > Magnoliopsida > Poales > Poaceae > Triticum > Triticum aestivum. The sequence goes on along the minus strand of NC_057812.1, from coordinate 91,220,138 downwards.
GTACAAGTGCTACCGCCTTGATGACAAGGACACTCTTTTCTTCGAGGATCATATTGTTGTACCCAAAGGTGACCTTCGTATAGTGATCATGAACGAGGCTCACAATTCTCTCCTCTCCATCCACCCTGGGAGCATGAAGATGTATCAGGACCTCAAGCAAGCTTATTGGTGGACTCGAATGAAGCGCGAAATTGCTCAATTCGTGAATGAATGTGATGTCTGCAGAAGAGTGAAGGCAGAACACCAAAGGCCAGCTGGTCTCCTCCAACCTCTTGCCATTCCAGAATGGAAGTTTGACCACATTGAAATGGACATCGTGACTGGGTTTCCAAAGTCCAAGCATGGCAATGATGCTATATTCGTTGTCATCGACAAACTCACCAAAGTGGCTCACTTTCTGCCTATCAAAGAGTCAATCACTACAGCTCAATTGGCGGAACTCTATACCTCTCGGATTGTCTCTCTGCACGGTATTCCACAAGTGATCTCTTTAGACCATGGCAGCATCTTTACCTCGAAGTTTTGGGATTCTTTTCAGAAGGCCATGGGCACCAACATCCGCTTCAACACAACTTTCCATCCTCAAACTAGCGGTCAAGTCGAGCGTGTCAACCAGATTCTTGAAGATATGCTCAGGGCTTGTGTGATCTCCTTCGGCATGAAGTGGGAGGATTGTCTTCCTTATGCTGAATTCTCCTACAACAACAGTTTTCCAGCAAGTTCGGGCAAGGCCCCATTTGAAATTCTGTATGGCAGGAAGTGTCGTACCCCTCTCAACTGGTCTGAAATCGGTGAGCGTCAGCTTTTGGGTAATGACTTAATCACAGAGGCATAGGAAATGTGCAAAGTCATTCGTGATAACCTCAAAGCAGCCCAATCCCGCCAGAAGAGCTACTATGACAGTAAGCACGTGATTTGGATTTCGAGATCGGAGATCATGTGTACCTCCGTGTCTCTCCTATGAAAGGTACTCGTCGCTTCGGTATCAAAGGGAAGCTTGCCCCCAGATACGTGGGACCTTTCAAGATTGTCAGCAAGAGAGGCGACCTCGCCTATCAACTCGAGCTTCCTTCAAACTTTGCAAATATTCATGACGTGTTCCATGTCTCTCAGCTACGAAAGTGCTTCAAGACTCCTGACCACACCGTCAACTTCGAGGACATTGAGCTCAAGAAGATCTCTCTTATCATGAGCACCCAGTTTCTATTCTTGAAGAGACTGAACGCAAGACTCGCAACAAGTCAATCAAACTTCCCAAAGTCAAGTGGTCACATCATTCCGACCGTGAAGCTACCTGGGAACGCGAGGATTACCTCCGTTCTGAGTACCGGCGTTCTTTCAGTCCTAGATCTCGGGACGAGATCCTTCCGTAGTGGTGGAGTGTTGTAACACCCCGGATGTAACTTTCCCAATTTGTACTCCAACTCTTGCCGTTTCCGGCGTTAAGTTAATTTATTATCTCGGGTTCGGGTTTTTGTCTCCATGTGTTGATGTCGTTGTCATGCATCTCATATCATGTCTTCATGTGCATTGCATTTGCATATGTGTTCGTCTCATGCATTCGAGCATTTTTCCCGTTCTCCGTTTTGCATTCCGGCGTTTCGTTCTCCTCCGGTGGTCATTTCTAGCTTTCTTTCGTGTGTGGGGATTAAACATTTCTGGATCGGACCGAGACTTGCCAAGCGGCCTTGGTTTACTACCAGTAGACCGCCTGTCAAGTTTCGTATCATTTGGACTTCGTTTGATACTCCAACGGTTAACCGAGGGACCGAAAAGGCCTCGTGTGTGTTGCAGCCCAACACCCCTCCAATTTGGCCCAAAACCCACCTAAGTCTTCTCCATCATCTAGAGCGTTCGATCACGATCGCGTGGCCGAAAACCACACCTCATTTGGACTCTCCTAGCTCCCTCTATGCCTATTTAATGAACCCTTCCCCGAAATCCGGATACCCCCTCTCCGAAACCCTAGATCTCAGCACCGCGCGCCGCCGGACAAAGATCCTGCCGACGGACATGTCCGGACGCTCCGCCGCCACTGCCCCGGGCCAATAGGCGCCCGCCACGTGGCATCTCCGCCGCCAGCCGCCGCCGCGGCCCGGCGAGCCCGCAGCGGGCCCGCCCGGCCCATCGCCGCCCGCGCCTCCCCGAGCTCCCCGCCGACCCCGGCACCGCCCTCCTCCTCTCGCCGGTGCCGCCCCGCCGCCCGACGCCGCCGCTTCCCTCCGCGCCGCCGCCCGAGCTGCTCGCCCGCCGCCGCGCCTCCTCGCCATCTCCGCCGCCGAGCCGCTCACCGCCCCGGCCGCCCGACGCCACCGCCGCGCCACCTCGCCCGTCCTCCAGCCACCGCGCCGCCTCCCCGCCTCGTCTCCGGCCAGATCCGGCCGCCGGAGCGCCGGGTCCGGACCTCGCCCTCGCCGGCCGCCGTCCTCGTCCCCGCCGGCTAAAGTGCGCCGCCGCGCCTTGGATTCCGTGCAACCCTAGATCTGAGGAGGTTGTTGTTTTTTTCCTAAGTCCTGAAATTGCAGATCCAAGTGCTTATGTTCGTGGCTCCGTAACTTTGCATCGTAGCTCTGATTCATGCATATAGCATATCACAATGTTCATCTCAGAGAGTACATCTTTTCATTCCATTGCATCATTTTCATTTGAGTTCATCTTGATGCCCGAAATGCTGTTAAAAGAGGGCTACTTGAGATAATTGTTAGATCTGCTACTCCGTTTAGATTTTTGTCATTTTTGCCATGATTAATGTGTGCATGATATGCCCTGTTGCTCTACATGTGTTTTGTTAAGGGTTTTGTCATCTTTCCAGAGGTGCAACCCATGTATTTTTGTGATGTGTGTGGTGACTTGTGCAAGCTTGCAAAGTGGTGCACTTGCTAATTCTGTTTTCAGGGACTTAGTAATTTCACTAAGTGCTGGAGCTGTTTATCTCATGATGCCATATGTTCATGTTGTTTCCTAGTGATCCGTGCAGGCTATGCTATTGTTCTTGCCATGTCTAGCTTGCATTTTGTGCCTTCTTGATGGGTGTATGCTTATCTTGCCATGACTTGCACCGTAGTGAGTGCATCGAGCTCGTGAACATGCATACTTGAGTTATATTTCAGCATGTACCAGTTTTCACTAAGTCTGAAAACTAATTATGTTTTTGCTATGTTCACGTGCTTGCAATTGTATTTTCTGATCCCTTTTGGCTCAAGGTCACTAAGGGACTTTTGTTAATCTATTTGAGTAGCTCCATGCCATGCTTTACTTTGCCATGATCAGGTCCTGTAGCATGTAGTTTTGTTGCTCCGAAGTGGGCTATCTGATCTGAATTTCCAGACAAGTGTTAATTTCACTAAGTCTGAGATCTGTTTTCCATATGCAGTTTTTCCATGCTTGTTTGAACCTGTTAGTGGATGAATTGGCCGTAGCTCAGTGCTAGACTTTTGTTAAGCATCTTGAATGCATCCCTGCCATGTTTTTTGTTGTCATGGTTGGGTGCTGTAGCATGTTCATCTCATTGCCTTTAGATGGCTACTTGCTGTAAATCGCAGACCGGTGCCATATTTGAATCGCTTGCCATTTCCAAACTATAACTCCGATTCCGGCGTTCTTTATATCGTTTTCAAGCAATTTCATCTCATCTTTCCAGTGGCACACTTGGATTTCCAAGTTGAGACCAGGTTCTTGCATTTCATGTCATATCTTGCATTTTGCATCCCGCATAGCATATCATCGTTGCATCATCTTGTTTGATCCTTGCACGTGGTTGATTGTATCCTTGTTGCTTGTTTGTCTTGTTTGGTTAGAGCCGGGATATGAGTTTGCTAACGAGGAGCCCGTTGGGTTTTCTTTCGAGGATCCAGTCAACTCTGACAACTGTGCAGGCAAGATGATCATACCCTCAAAATCACTACTATCTTTGCTATGCTAGTTTGCTCGCTCTCTTGCTATGCCAACGCTATGATGCCTACCACTTGCTTGCAAGCCTCCCAAATTGCCATGTCAAACCTCTAACCCACCATGTCCTAGCAAACCGTTGATTGGCTATGTTACCGCTTTGCTGAGCCCCTCTTATAGCGTTGCTAGTTGTAGGTGAAGATTGGAGGCCGTTCCTTGTTGGAACATTTATTTACTTGTTGGGATAACATTATATTTCCATGTTATCTTAATGCATCTATATACTTGGTAAAGGGTGGAAGGCTCGGCCTCTCGCCTAGTGTTTTGTTCCACTCTTGCCGCCCTAGTTTCCGTCATATCGGTGTTATGTTCCCGGATTTTGCGTTCCTTTCGCGGTTGGGTTATAATGGGAACCCCTTGATATTTCGTCTTGATTAAAACTTTTCTAGCAATGCCCAACCTTGGTTTTACCATTTGCCACCTAGCCTTTTCTTTCCCTTGGGTTCTGCAGACTCAAGGGTCATCTTATTTAAACCCCCCCGGGGCCAGTGCTCCTCTGAGTGTTAGTCCAACCTAGAGCCCCTTGCAGCGCCACCTCGGGGAAACTCGAGGGCTGGTTTTAGTTGTACGGATTGCTTATCTGAGTGTGCCCTGAGAAAGAGATATGTGCAGCTCCTATCGGGATTTGTCGGCACATTCGGGCGGTGTTGTTGGTCTTGTTTTAACCTATCGAAGTGTCTTGAATTACCAAGATACCGAGTCTGATCGGAACGTCTTGGGAGGAGGTCTATTCCTTCGTTGACCGTGAGAGCTTGTCATGGGCTAAGTTGGGACTCCCCTGCAGGGATTTGAACTTTCGAAAGCCGTGCCCGCGGTTATGGGCAGATGGGAATTTGTTAATGTCCGGTTGTAGATAACTGGAACCTTAACTTAATTAAAATGAATCAACCGAGTGTGTTACCGTGATGGCCTCTTCTCGGCGGAGTCCAGGAAGTGGACATGGTGTTGGAGTAATGTTTGCGTGGGTTGCTCTCTAGTTTCTCGCTCGCGCTTTGCCTCCTCTTCTCGCTCTCTTTTGCGTATAAGTTAGCCACCATACTTGCTAGTCGCTTGCTGCAGCTCCACATATTTACCTTGCCTTACCTATAAGCTTAAATAGTCTTGATCGCGAGGGTGTGAGATTGCTGAGTCCCTGTGGCTCACATATTACTATTACACCAGATGCAGGGCCTGATGATTCTGCTCCAGGAGACGTGTATGAGCTCAAGTGGGAGTTCGACGAAGACTCTCAATGTTACTATGTTTCCTTTCCCGATGATCAGTAGTGGTGCCCAGTTGGGGGTGATTGGGACCGTGTCGCATGTTGGGTTATCTTTTATTTTGGCGCCGTAGTTGGGCCATGAGTGTTTGGATGATGTAATGTTATTTATGTACTTGATTGACGTGGCAAGTGTAAGCCAACTATGTTATCTCCCTTTTTATTATCATGTTACATGGGATGTTGTGAAGATTGCCTAACTTGCGACATATGCCTTCAATGCGATTATGCCTCTAAGTCGTGCCCCGACACGTGGGAGATATAGTTGCATCGAGGATGTGACAACAAGAGAGGGGGAGAACATTGTATTGAGATCCAAAAAGAGAGAAGAAGCCATCTAGCTAACAACTATGGACCCGAAGGTCTGAGGTAAATGTCAGGACCGATTTTCCAATAAAACATTTATTGAAAAGCCGACCCTTGTGTTGACCAGTACAGAAGAATCCATCTTACTGGTAGAAAAATCCTTGATACAGAAATCCAGCAGTACTAAATATTATACAAGGTTGGGCTGGGGATGCTCAACAATTTATTACAAGGACGCCGATATTACACATAAAGGCGGATATGACACAAGGATATGGTGGCATAACTACTGACTCGTAAAAAAAGTGGTGGTGGGTATGTCACAGTCAAGTGGGTGACATGACTCCTAAATCTTACAGCTCATCAAGCGTCGGAGTGAGGCTCGATGATTTTATTTGGGTAGCGGCAGCGTGTATAATACAAGTGATCAACTCCAGGATCGCACGTGACTGACTGGGACTCCTCTAGGCGTCGGACTCGCTATCGAACTCTTCATCCATAAGATCGCCTTCGTCAACTTCTGGCCAAATCAACAAGCCAGGTGAGTACTTTGAATGTACTCGCAAGACAGTTTGGACATAAGATATAACAAACATAAACATGATGCACATGAGCAGATTGGTAATGCACATTCAGATAATAAATTTGCACTTCACGATAAATAAAAGGAAGTTAGGCGGTGGTCCTCCCGAAATCCCAATAAAAATAATTGAAGACCGATCGGGTGTCTGAAGCGACGCCTCGAAAGGTAAAAATAAATTAACATGCCGCAGTCGGGCGTCGGGGCGACACCACATAAAGGGCTTATATTGAAAAGTAAATAACAGTGCGTGCCACAGTCGGATCTCTAAGCGACATCACATAAAGGGCTTATATCGAAAGTAAATAACTAGAATGCCACAGTCGGACGTCTGAGCGACATCACATAAAGGGCTTATATCGAAAGTAAATAATAAGAATGCCACAGTCGGACGTCTGAGCGACATCACCTAAAGGGATTATATCGAAAGTAAGTAATAAGAATGCCACAGTCGGACATCTGAGCGACATCACATAAAGGGCCTATATCAAAAGTAAGTAATAAGAATGCCACAGTTGGACGTCTGAGCGACATCACATAAAGGGCTTATAGTTTATCATTCGAATTCAAGTAGTTCATGAATTTAAACCATCACAAGGAAATACTTAGCATATAATAATAAACTGGTTAGTCCGTTCACAGGAATAACATTCAACCGAGTTTACCACTCTCAGTTTCATGATTATTTCTCTGGAGACTGTCACTGGGGTTGACACTGAGATCGACACTGAGACTAACACTGACATTGAGATAACGTCCAAGTCCCTGGTTCTGGACATGGATACTTGAATGGTTTGACTCTGCAGAGTTTGTACTCTATAACCACAGCCAACAGATTTCAGTAGTCACAAAGGACTAGTTCCATTTACGGTGTTTTAGCAGAAACACATCTCACCAGTACATACCCATTCCACATTCCACTGCCACGAATCACCCTAGGTAGCGTTCAAGAAAAACTTTAAGACGGGTAGGTCACAACCTCGAATAGCATGGGATCAAATTTATATCGCGTGCTCTAAGGGGTGCCCCCCTCTCGGTCCCAACCAGAAACACCCATGCCCCCTGACCGGATGACGGGCTTTAATCCAGGCCCATGGAACCCTCATCGCGGTCCCTCTGTTTGGTGTGTACAAGGAAAGAGGTTTGCAACTTACTAAACCGCACTCTTTGCAGAAAACATGTGGCAACACGAAGGGGAAACAAACGGGTTCGAGACTTGATCCATGTTAACACTAGAGTTACACGGTTGATGTAAGACTGGCTTGCTTCAATAATACCAGCTTACAACCTATCATGCCACCACATGATCAGGTTATATTATCATCATATGAACATATCAAACTTCGAAGCTCACCTGTAGCTTTCCTTTCATGCAACCTAAAATTCACTAATGCTTATATAAACATGCCATCAGAAAAACTACTCGAGTAAACATACAAAACACTCATCATATCAAAGGTTCAAACATGCTTGCTTGGTTCAGAGTAGTCAGAGTCTAGCTCGGTGAAGTTCGTGGTTCCGTCACCTCCTCCGGTATCTACGGTATAAAGAAATCGCATACTAACGTAAATACCGTGTGTGCATAAAAATTGTTCTAAATTTTTTTCAAATACATATGATAAAAAACTAGACAGAAAAATAAAGATGACAGAAAAAGAATCAATTCAGAATCATCTTCTGTTAAAAAGTTATAAAGGTTTTAGCCCAGGGACTTATCTGTAATGAAACAGAAAGTTTCCAGGGGTTTGTTTATAAAAACAGAAAACGTTTCGCTAAGAAATACACTACCCAACAGAGAAAGCGTACTTTGCCCTAAGGTGTTTTCAGAAAACATTTCGATTAGAATAAGAGAGGCTGACGATGTCAGGACCCCGATTCCAAGTCACATCGATCTAGCTGGTAACAGCTCATATCACTTTGCGACCTCACGCACGGTATTCCCATGGGTGTCGCCTTACCATGGCCCGGGACCGTTTGCGCCCATTTGGCTCACGTATATGATAGTGTCGCTAGCATCCATATCACAGAGAACCGGGCCGACATGGCTAGTCGTGAACCCAAAGCGCCACTAACCCATGGGGACAGGCATACATGAATCAACTTCAAACATGTCGGTCAGCATCGTGTGAATCCGGGCTGCAGCACTGGGCTAACAGGACTCCAGTAACCCGGGCTGTAGCAGGCTAGGCAGGACTTCGGAGGTCACTGCGTGACATTTCCCCGAAGGCACAGACACATGAATGAAGTGAAACACATGCCGGCCAGTCAAGTGTCCTACACAGTAGTGCTGGGCTAGCAGGACTCTGGTGAACCGGGCTATAGCGGACTACTATGGCTCATGGAAGCATAAGACTACATTTCCCCATAAGAGAGGCTGCCAAAGATAAACAACTAGATTGTCGGATCCCACACATACCAAGCATTTCAATCATACACACAATATGCTCGATATGTGTAAATACAACATGGCATCACAACATAACTCTATGACTCAAGTATTTATTCATTAGGCGAGCCAGAAATACAAACATGGGTCACATGACCCAACATTCAGAGCATACAAACCAAAAAACATGCGGAAGCTTAACATGTCTGAGTACAAACATCTATAAATGAAAAAGGCTGAGAAGCCTGACTATCTACCAGATCCTGCCGAGGGCACAAGATCATAGCTGAGGTATCAAGCTAAACGTCGAAGTCCACGCAGAACTACTAGCGAGACTGAAGTCTCTCTACAAAACATAAATTAAGCAAACATGAGTACAAAGGTACTCAGCAAGACTTACATTAGAACTAGCTACATATGCATCGGTATCAACAAGGGGGGGTGGAGTTTAACTGTAGCAAGCCAGCTTTGACTCAGTGGCTAACCTGAACTATGACTGCGAGCAACTCTTTTGAGGTGGCGCACACGAGTCCACATATTCACCATTCAATACACCACTATGGATCCGCTCCTGTCTCCCTATGAGAATGCCATCCATAGCACTCACGCTTATCTTGCGAGTTTTAGGGTATCCACTTTCACTTGTCTATGAACTATGCAAGGGGTCCAAGTTTCCATATCCGAGGAATCCGGCTATTCGAATAGATAATGATAACCCTGCAGGGGTGTAATTCTTCACACACGCTCCCAACACCTACCACCATATACACGTCATGTATCTCGGCAACCTTCAAGCGGAAGCCTGGCGAGGGTGTTGGCTACGGCCTACCTAAACACTTAAGTCTCTAGTCCAGGTTTATCGCATATCCAGGTTCCATCCGCAGGGAGTCCGGCCGAGGTTTCCACATACGGCCCCGAACGATGTGAACAGGGTTCCCGAGACACCAAACGGGCGCCCGATACACCATGCCACAAGACAATAGGTTCAACAACTGATCACGGGGATCAGTCGATGAAGATATCATCTATCTTCAACACACACACACACACACCAGGATATCCCTTAACATGAACTAAGTCAGACAATCTTCCATCTTCCAACTCTCCAAATTGTTGTTTAGCTCAACCAACTAGCTCAGGGATATCCAACACAGATTCTTGGAGAAGGGGTGATTTATAAGAAAACCAACTTGATCACGAACTCAACATAGCGGTCAGGTGATAGCCAGGTAATACTTCCGAGAAGATCTTCAGAAAATCACGAACCACCGATATGTTACTAAGCTCGAGAACAATATTGCTTTTCAGGGCAAGACGATATGATCAAAAGAGCAAGGGTTTGGCAAAATCCTAACCCGTTGATCGAAGATGCACCAGGAAATAAGGACTAGGTAGCATGATCAATCTTAGAACGATGGTTCAATAACCAACACGCTAAGAATGAGAATATTGTCCATTTACTACCAAGCAACTAGTTGCTAGGAGTATTGATTTCACACATCACGGCTCACTTGTCGGTATTTCGGTTGCAACAACATGGATCCCAGGAGCGAATGATGATGGCGAGAAGTATCACTGCATCAAGAGTTCATAAGAGGTGGTGCAATTCTCATGACAATTCTGACATAAGGAGGCAACACTCCAAGGTAGAACAAAACAAAAGCTGGATTGGCACTTTGATCTGCGGGATACAACTGTTTTGACCCAATCCTAGATATGGATGAGGAACTGGAGTTTGTTTCTCCTAGTCATTCCAGAATAGAATGGCTTGACGGATCACATGAATAACAGGCATCGATAACATCAATGCAGAACTACTCTTGACCAACAATTTATGGACTAGGGTCAGAATACAACTAAAGAGGGACAACTCAAAGGAACATATAATTTTCTGAGTTGTGGATGCATAGATCAGTATGTCAAGCAAAGCTCAACATTCCTTCCAGACAACCCATGCAGAAAGGTAGGACTGGCAGATTCACAATGAAGAATGGAGAACTCATCAAGAGCACTCTGGTTGTGATCTTTTGGTTCAAAGAACTTCTGCCATAGGCGGTTCATAGTATTTGGAAGAAGGATATACCACGGACCTCGAGGACTAATGCAAAGGTTACTAATATCCTAAAGGAACTAGCAACACTATCAACATGAGGTAAGTAGGGTGAATCTCGGGTTCAAGAATCCATGAATAGAATACCTACCACTACATGGCATCACAGGATGCTTTTGAGAATAATGGCCAGAATCACACACTAGGAATACAAAGCATGGCTAGATCATTAGGTGACTCCCTAAAACACCTAGGGTCATAGTAATAGCTCCAACATATATGTGGAGGCAACAGAGTACCTCAACTCATCGATTAGTGTGATTAATCTTGCCCAAATGGACATCAATAACAGGAGGAAGGGATTTGTAAATGCATCAGACTATTTAGAAACCTGGGATGACTCGGACAACATAACGACTATAAATTCTCAAAATATTTGAGACATCCTGCAAAATAGTGGCATGACCACTCAACATTACAATATCAAGGTTCTGAGGCCAGCTATGAGCATACGGAGGTAAAAGGAACTGAACTGAGACTTGAATCCAACAATCCTATATGTCTACCGATTAGTAACACGTCATCCTGAAAGATAGATGAGAAGGCCTAGTTCTTAATCCCCGTAGAAAGGAAGAGGATGACTCAGATCAGAGGGCATGAGGTATAAGGAGTAAAAAGAGCCTCACGTTCCCTTCCACAATCAATTCCCTTACATAACTAAAGCATTTCTAGACTCGACTTCGACCAGATTGGCTTGGTAATCCTACAGGCAGTCAGGCTCTGATACCAATGCTGTCAGGACCCCGATTCCAAGTCACATCGATCTAGCTGGTAACACCTCATATCACTTTGCGGCCTCACACATGGTATTCCCACAGGTGTCGCCTTACCATGGCCCGGGACCGTTTGTGCCCTTTTGGCTCACGTATATGATAGTGTCGCTAGCATCCATATGACAGAGAACCCGGGCCGACATGGCTAGTCGTGAACCCAAAGCGGCACTAACCCAAGGGGACAGGCATACATGAATCAACTTCAAACATGTCGGTCAGCAGCGTGTGAATCCGGGCTGCAGCACTGGGCTAACAGGACTCTGGTAACTCGGGCTGTAGCAGGCTAGGCAGGACATCGGAGGTCACCGCGTGACATTTCCCCGAAGGGAAAGACACAGGAATGAAGTGAAACACATGCCGTCCAGTCAAGTGTCCTAAGCAGTAGTGCTGGGCTAGCAGGACTCCGGTGAACCGGGCTGTAGCGGACTACTATGGCTCATGGAAGCACAAGACTACATTTCCCCATAAGAGAGGCTGCCAAAGATAAACAACTAGATTGTCGGATCCCACACATACCAAGCATTAATTTCAATCATACACACAATATGCTCGATATGTGTAAATACAACATGGCATCACAACATAACTCTACGACTCAAGTATTTATTCATTAGGCTTCGAGGAGCCAGAAATACAAACATGGGTCTCATGACCCAACATTCAGAGCAAACAAACCAAAACACATGCGGAAGCTTAACATGTCTGAGTAGAGACATCTATAAATGAAAAAGGCTGAGAAGCCTGACTATCTACCAGATCCTGCCGACGGCACAAGATCGTAGCTGAGGTATCAAGCTAAACATCGAAGTCCACGCGGAACTACTAGCGAGACTGAAGTCTCGCTGCAAAACATAAATTAAGCAAACGTGAGTACAAAGGTACTCAGCAAGACTTACATCAGAACTAGCTACATATGCATCAGTATCAACAAGGGTGTGGAGTTTAACTGCAGCAAGCTAGCTTTGACTCAATGGCTAACCTGAACTACGACTGCGAGCAACTCTTTTGATGTGGCGCACACGAGTCCACATATTCTCCATTCAATACACCACTATGTATCCGCTCCCGTCTCCCTACGAGAAGGCCATCCATAACACTCACGCTTATCTTGCGAGTTTTAGGGTATCCACTTTCACTTGTCTATGAACTATGCAAGGGGTCCAAGTTTCCATATCCGAGGAATCGGGCTATTCGAATAGATAATGATAACCCTGCAGGGTGTACTTCTTCACACACGCTCCCACCACTTACCACCATATACACGTCATGTATCTCGGCAACCTTCAAGCGGAAGCCTGGCGAGGGTGTCAGCCACGGCCTATCCTAAACACTTAAGTCTCTAGTCCAGGTTTATCGCCTATCTAGGTTCCATCCGCAGGGAGTCCGGCCGAGGTTTCCACATACGGCCCCGAACGATGTGAACAGGGTTCCCGAGACACCAAACGGGCGCCCGGTACACCATGCCACGGTGTATCTACCGCAACATAGCCCACCCCAAGGGTCAGCGCTACGCACGGCCGCCAGCACATAACCTACAAACACCAGAAACTAGTTGCAACTCCTAGACAGAGTACTAGAGTGATTAAGAAGCCGAGAGGGTCAATTAAGGATCCCAATGAGTGGTAGTAGCTGTTCATGGATCACATACATAGAACTCAGTTCCTGATGACGGTTTCAATGAGACAACCCACCATGCACTCCTAAATGGCCTCTCACCGCTACCTTTACCAAAACGTGTTCACACACTTAGCTCACACACAGTAGGACATGTTCACACACCTCCGATTCATTCCCGATGAATCAGACCTGACACAACTCTATGCAATAGCAGGCATGACAAACAAGCATGAATGAGTAGGCACATCAGGGCTCAAACAACTCCTACTCATGCTAGTGGGTTTCATCTATTTACTGTGGCAATGACAGGTCATGCAGAGGAAAGGGGTTCAACTACCGCAACATGTAACAGTTGAATCGTTGTTGTCCTAATGCAGTAAAAGAGAGTAGGAGCGAGAGAGTGGGATTGTATTGGAATGAACAAGGGGGTTTTGCTTGCCTGGCACTTCTGAAGATATTATAGCTCTACATCGGTGTCATCGAACTCATCGTCGGAAGCACGTCTATCGAGAGGGGACGAATACCGGTAACAGAGAGGGAGAGCACAATCAATGCAATACAATAATATGATGCATGATCATGACATGTCAATATGCTGTTATTTGGGCTAATGCAACAGAAAGTCATTTTAATTGAAGGGGAATTCAAAAATATATCAATTCCAACTCCAAACCTATTATGAAATTTGCCCTAATCATGTTTCATCCTAAATGGTGAGGTTAACTTGCTCAAACATGCATGAAAATGGTACAGATGGATTCCTTGAATTTTTCTGATAATTTTTCTTATATAATATATTTCATTTGGAGTTACGGTTGATTTTCTATGATTTTTAGAAGTTTAGGCAATTTTCTGGAATTTCCTGAATTATTTTTAATCTAGAAATGACTTATTGTGTCAGCACTACGTCATGCCTGCGTCAGCAAGTCAACAACAGCGGTCTAGGTCAAACCTGACCAGTGGGGTCCACTGGTCAGTGACACAATGCTGATTAGTGTCAATGACAGGTGGGGCCTGGTCAACGGTGACGTGGCCAGGTCAAACTAACCTGTGGGCCCGTGGGGTTAGTTTAGTCTAAACAGGAGCTAAGCAGTGTTAATTAGGCCGTGGGGCCCAGTAGTCAGTGGCTCTGGGGAGGGTTAGCTGGCGGTGATTAGTGCTAATCACGCAGCCACGTCGGCTCGCCGAAGTCCCACCTACGGCGACCAAATCTACGGCGGAAGCTCGCCGGGGCTGCGCTATAGGCGGCGTATGGACGCGCGAAGGCCACCAGAAGGTAGCCCGAGCACGCCCGCATCTAGCTAGCCGCACGGGAGGCCACATGGTCGCCGGAATCGACGACGGCGAGCGCATCCGCGATGGCCGGACTTCGGACGTGGAAGGGGTCGATGCTATGGTGCACTAGAGGGGAAACCGAAGGGTGTTGCGAGCTCCTGGGAGTGCGGCGAACACGGTGACGCGCTCAGGCGCAAGCTAGGGTGGCCCTGGCCACGGCGGTGAGGAACTACGGCGGTGATGAGCTCTCGGGTCCGGTGGTTAGTGCGGCTACGGCACACAAATGAGGAAGAGAGGAGAGGGGAAACGACAAGGTGCTCACGGCGAGGCCGTCGGGGTGCTCAGCGGGCTCGGGGACGCGTCGAGGAGGGCACACGGTCGTCGGCGATCTCGACGGACCGAGGAAGAAGAAGGCGTCGGGGTCGGTGCTTGGAGGCGTCCGGCGTCGCGTGAGTCATCGAGGAGGCGTAGATGATGGAGGCGGAGATCAAGGGCATGTCAGAGGGGTGAGGGGGTGGCTCTGGTGACGACTACGGCGAACGGCGGTGAGGATGGCGCTCGGCCATCGTGGGAGAGGGTGAGGAAGACGAGGGGGAGAGAGGGGAGGGGTGCATGGCGTCTTCGTGGCGCTCGGATGGGGACGAGGAGGCAGCAGGAGGTGGAAGCAGGAGGTGGCCGCGGGTGCGCGCGCCGGCGACACGCCTCTGCCTACTGGCAGAGGTGGGTGACGACTGGCACAAGCCAGGTGGGCTGAGCCAGCACAGGTGAGGCCCAGGTGGGTTTCTCTCTCTCTCTCTCTTTATTTTTCTTTTCTATTTTTCTGTAATCTTTGTGGCTTTTCTAAAAATACCAAGACCCTTTAAAACTCACCAAACTGAACATGCCCACTGTATAGAATATATCCAACATGGAACATTTCAGTTTAGGATTACTTGGGCATTTAAAATATTTACTAGCATTTAAATGCCCAAATTCAAATAACATATGATTTAATCCAGCGACCTTTGGATGACCGAATTTGGGCTCGGGTTAGAGGAGTGGGTGTACTAGGAGGCGACTGGCATGGTCTGAGAGCCGGGGTGGTCTCACCAGAGGGAATCGTGCCGGAGCCCGACGCAGATCGGGGCGGCCGGAGTCGGGGAAGAAGACCTCCTCGAGGTCCTCCTAGTAGCTAGGCGGGGCTCTGGTGCGGTGGAGGTATGGTGCAGTGTCGAAGGCAAGCTCGAGGGCTCCTTTTATAGCAGATCCGAGGCGGTTTCCGTGAATGGGATAACTCCGATGGCGATTATGGCGAGGCAGTGGCCGAACGGGGGTTTTAGGCGATTGGGCATCGACGTGTTGGTCTACTGGTTCCATCCAGAGGCTAAACTGGGCACGTCGGCGACAGAGAGCGCGCTCTGCGCTTCTCTGGCCATGGCGACGGTGCTGCAGCGTGCACAGGGAAGGAGACGACCACGCGGAGGCCTCTGGTGGTGTGGGCGGTGCCGGACGGCGCCGTTCTGCAGGGCTAGCCTCTGTTGGCCGCCACGGGTGGCTCTGCCACCGCGGAAGACGCCGGCGTTGGCGGGACACGTCGCCACCGACGCTTGTGCCCGTCCAAATGACCGTGCGGCGCTCTGGATAAGGAGGGGAACAGGGAGCAAGGCGCCACTGCAGTTACTGGCGAGATCGACACCGTGCTCTGAAGAAAACGATATTGTCGACTGAACCGAACACTGAAACTCTGAATTTTCTGAATTTGAACAGCAACAGTGCATGCCAACTGTTTGATGAAATGATCTTGGCATGTGGAAAATTTTTCTGGAGCTGACCTTTGGTGAGGTGGTCTCTTGATGCATCTAGGGGTTGCCTGAATTATCTCAGATTTTTAGGAAGAGAAAACAAATGAATTTCACCAAAAATGGCAAATCTGGTCCAAACTTGCAGTGGGAAAATTTTGAAAAATTTGAACTGTGGACCAGTGGATCTTGATGGATCTTGGTTGAGGGTGCTAAGGACTAGTCAGAGGAGTTTAATTGGAGTCAAAACTCAAAGGGAAAATGTCAGTTCCTTTGTAAACCACCAAAGTCCAAATAAATGACAGAAAATGATTTTGAGGGCAAAATAAATAGAAATAAAATTTAAAAGAGGTTGAGACTTGCTGGAATAGGATGCTTGGCTTGACTCAAAGTGGGGAGATAGTTTTGGAAGAAGATTTTCTTCAAAGGCCATGGCAAGAGGACACTTTTTGAAAGGGGAAGAATAAATCCAGAAGTTTTAATGGAATTCTTTTTAATAATAAGTATTGCAAAAACCTTCCAATGTTATTTGGGTTGAGCTAACACAAGATGAAAAATCCTTCAAGACCAAAAATCAAGGTTGAGAAGAACACCAAATATATTTGCCATATAAATTTTGAGAAGGAGAGGTTTTAAGAAAAATTTAAATAACCCCCTTCCAATTTAGAGAACAAAATATTTGATAAAACCAAATCAATATTTTTGGAGTGTTACAGTAAACTACACACACTTCATCGGAGAGGCTATGGTGTTGATGTAGAAGCCCTCCGTGATGGATGCCCCCTCCGGCGGAGCTCCGGAACAGGCCCCAACATAGGATCTCGTGGATACAGAAAGTTGCGGCGGTGGAATTAGGGTTTTGGCTCCGTATCTGTTCATTTGCGGGTACGTAGGTATATATAGGAGGAAGGAGTATGTCGGTGGAGCAACAGGGAGCCCACGAGGGTGGAGGGCATGCCTGGGGGGGTAGGTGCACCCCCTACCTCGTCGCCTCCTCCTTTGTTTCTTGACGTAGGGTCCAAGTCTCCTAGATCATGTTCGGTGAGAAAATCACGTTCCCGAATGTTTCATTCCATTTGGACTTCGTTTGATATTCCTTTTCTTCAAACCCTAAAATAGGCAAAAAAACAGCAATTCTGGGCTGGGCCTCCGGTTAATAGGTTAGTCCCAAAAATAATTTAAAAGTGGATAATAAAGCCCAATAATGTCCAAAACAGTAGATAATATAGCATGGAGCAATCAAAAATTATAGATACGTTGGAGACGTATCAAGCATCCCCAAGCTTAATTCCTGCTCGTCCTCGAGTAGGTAAATGATAAAAACAGAATTTGTGATGTGGAATGCTACTTGGCATAATGTTAATGTAACTCTTCTTACTTGTGGTATGAATATTCAGATCCGAAAGATTCAAGATAAAAGTTTAATATTGACATAAAAATAATAATACTTCAAGCATACTGACAAAGCAATCATGTCTTCTCAAAATAACATGGCAAAAGAAAGTTATCCCTACAAAATCATATAGTCTGGCTATGTTCTATCTTCACCACACAAAATATTTAAATTATGCACAACCCCAATGACGAGCCAAGCAATTGTTTCATACTTTTGACATTCTCAAAACTTTTTCAATCTTCACGCAATACATGAGCATGAGCCATGGATATAGCACTATCGGTGGAATAGAATGGTGGTTGTGGAGAAGAAAAAAAAGGAGAAGATAGTGTATCACATCAACTAGGCATATCAACGGGCTATGGATATGCCCATCAATAGATATCAATGTGAGTGAGTAGGGATTGCCATGCAACGGATGCACTAGAGCTATAAGTATATGAAAGCTCAACAAAAGAAACTAAGTGGGTGTGCATCCAACTCGCTTGCTCATGAAGACCTAGGGCATTTTGAGGAAGCCCATCATTGGAATATACAAGCCAAGTTCTATAATGAAAATTTCCCACTAGTATATGAAAGTGACAACATAGGAGACTCTCTATCATGAAGATCATGGTGCTACTTTGAAGCACAAGTGTGGTAAAAGGATAGTAGCATTGTCCCTTCTCTTTTTTTTTCTCTCATTTTTTTATTTGGGCCTTTTCTCTTCTTCTTTTATGGCCTCTTTTCTTTCTTTCTTTTTTTTCGTCCGGAGTCTCATCCCGACTTGTGGGGGAATCATAGTATCCATCATCCTTTCCTCACTGGGACAATGCTCTAACAATGATGATCATCACACTTTTATTTTCTTACAACTCGATACTTAGAACAAAATATGACTCTATATGAATGCCTCTGGCGATGTACCGGGATATGCAATGACTCATGAGTGACATGTATGAAAGAATTATGAACGGTGGCTTTTCCACAAATACGATGTCAACTACAAGATCATGCTAAGCAATATGACAATGATGGAGTGTGTCATAATAAATGGAATGGTGGAAAGTTGCATGGCAATATCTCTTGGAATGGCTATGGAAATGCCATAATAGGGAGGTATGGTGGCTATTTTGAGGAAGGTGTATGATGGGTGTATGATACCGGAGAAAGGTGCGCGGTATTAGAGAGGCTAGCAATGGTGGAAGGAAGAGAAGTGCGTATAATCCATGGACTCAACATTAGTCGTAAAGAACTCATATACTTATTGCAAAAATCTACAAGTTATCAAAGGAAAGTATTGCGCTCATGCTGCTAGGTGGTAGATTGGTAGGAAAAGACCATCGCGTGTCCCCGTCCACCACTCATAAGGAAGACAATCAATAAATAAATCATGCTCCGACTTCATCACATAACGGTTCACCATACGTGCATGCTACGGGAATCACAAACTTTAACACAAGTATTTCTCAAATTCACAACTACTCAACTAGCATCAAACTAATATCACCATCTCCATATCTCAAAACAATTATCAAGCATCAAACTTCTCATAGTATTCAACACACTCATAAGAAAGTTTTTTACTAGTCTTGAATACCAAGGATGTTAAGATTATTTAAGCAAATTACCATGCTATTTAAGACACTCAAAATAATTTAAGTGAAGGATGAGAGATCAGTAGTTCCTATAAAACAAATCCATCACCATGCTCTAAAAGATATAAGTGAAGTACTTGAACAAAACTATATAACTCAAAAGATATGAGCGAAGCACATAGAGTATTCTAACAAATTCCAAATCATGTATGGCTCTCTCAAAAGGTGTGTACAGCAAGGATGATTGTGGTAAACTAGCAAATAAAGACTCAAATAATACAAGACGCTCCAAGCAAAACACATATCATGTTGTGAATAAAAATATAGCTCCAAGTAAAGTTACACTACAAAAAAATACACTTCCGTGATGATACGTGTTTGTCACAGTAGGTCGCTTTTTTTGTCATGCATGTACATCCATGACAAATTTATGACAGAACCAAGATAGTCATACCTGTGCTGTCGTAGAAGTGTTCCATGACATTACCAAAATTATCATCACGGAAGTGTCCACTTCCATGACGATAAATCGCGCGCCACAGAATTGCTTTCGTCAAGGGTGACCGACATGTGGCATCCACCGTAACGGAACGCCATTAAGCTATCGGGTCGGGTGTTGGATCCGATAACCCGTTAACAGCCCCGACCAATGGGAAATTTCCACGTGTAAAATTCTTATTGGCCGGACGAAACACGTGTCAGTTCGTCAGTTGGTCAGATAGGCGCCTATGATACGTTGACACGTGGCACGGCCCAACAGAGGCCCATTCCTGTGAAAAGGACGGCCCGTTTGACTTGGTCAAAAGCTGGCGGGCCGGCCCATGGAAAGCCTGTTAACGGCATATTCGCATATAGCCCATTTACAGCCCTCTAACCCAAGGCCCGTTACGCCCTATCCGAATTAGGCCCAGTAGCGTCATCTGGGCCATCTAATATGATTCCAGCCCGTTTTCACTTCTAGCCCATGTATGGCCCATGACGTCTTTCGGCCCGTATGAGGCCCTATGTAACTCTTGGCCTATGAACGGCGCATGGTGAAACTGGCCCGTAATGAACAGTGTATCACTTTACACCCATTAACGGCCCGTGGTGAAACTGGCCCATAATGAACAGTGTGTCACCTTATACCCATTAAAGGCCCGTTATTCCATTGGGCCGTTTCCAGCCCATGTTATCTTTCAGCCTTCTTAGAGCCCGTTTATTCTTGGGCTCATTTCCAGCATTCGTTTACTTATGGCCCGTTACTTTCATTTTCTGCTTGTGGGCCAAATTCAGCCCGTGGTTACAGTCGGCCCGTTTGTGGTCCGTTAATACGTTGGGCCATTTTCATAGCATCATCAAAGACGGCGTATTAACGATGGCCCGTTACGGTCGGCCCATCAACGAACGATTCCAACTCTAGACCGTTTACGGCCATAATGTGTCCTGTTATTGGCCCATGTTTGGCCAATCGATCATACGGCCCATATACGGCCCATTGATGATATGACCCGTAGAAGGCCCATTGTTTCTACAGCTCGTAGAAGGCCTACTATTTCTACGGCCCATAAAAGGCCCACTATTTCTACGGCCCGTAGGAGGCCTAGTGTCACTACAGTAAATATTAGCCCATGGTTATTGTGGCATAGTTTTAAAAAATAGGTTATTGCAGCCACTAGTTAACCGCGGAAAAAGAACTGCAATGACTACAAGAAAACAAATAAACAAGACAACAAGGAAATAAATAAGCAAGCAACTAACGCTAGGCTATCACGGCTATTACATATATTACATCCACTGGGCATCAAAGTTCGCCACCAGTGCAAATATAGGGAACAAAGCAGCATATCATATACACTGGCCGTCAAAATTGGCCACCAGTGCAAATAAACGCGGCAGCAAAACAAGAGCATAACTGAAACAACTTCAGAAGAGCTCAAGAAACGTTATCCTGGGTATCCACCATGCTGGCAATAAGCTTAGCAAGCTGATTAGCTTTGTCCTGTTTGGCGCTAAAATCCTCCAACGCTTGCTGTTGCACCAGAAAGTATGCATCTGAATGCTCCAGGGACTTCCGCAGTCCTTCCGCTTCTTGTCGCAGCACAGCTGATCGATGTCTTTCAGCTTGTAGTTGAGACTCAACAAACCGAACTGATTCAGACAGTGAGTTTGAATAGCTTGTGCAAGCGGTAGTGGCCAGTAACTCCAACACTAAACCAAGACAGGATGTGTCACTATCCTGAACCTTATCTGCATTACTTCCTTTACCGTTGCTTAATAAGGCACTCTTCCCCAATATTCTGTCAGCATTCTAAAAGAAGAAACAAGCAGACACATAACAAGTTTAGCATGTACTAGTATATGAAACTCATTTCGGTGAACCAGTTCATTAGTAAGGTGGACAGGATTAAACTACCAAGTCTTCTATTGCCAAGTACTAGTACATAATAAAAGCATCAAACAAACATATATCTATGTCCTATGGTAGCAATGGAATCTTAAATTAGAACAGTTGTTCTTCAGGTTTAGGCACTTGTTCTACATGAACAGAGTACAGTAAGACGCAAGAATATAATACTTAAAAATAGAAAATGAGCTCATAGACCTTACCACATTCTTGGTTCGGGACCAGTACAGAACAAGGCGTTCCCAGTCATCGTCCAGTAAATGTGTCTCAGGAGAACGTAAGGGAATTTGATGAGTTTCTTTGCCGGTGAAGTACGTTTTCTTCAGGTAATTCCGATACTGCCACCAAGCATTCTTGAAGATAGCAGAGGTATTAGCACAGGTTACCTCATCCTGAGTTTCCAAATCGGTCCTTCTCTATAGAGAAAAATGGGAAAATTTGTTGTATTATAACCATCATGGAGGTAGGATGTATGGGACAAAGCAAAGTAATTGCCATGAATAACATTACTTACACATAACTCCTGGACAAACACCTGCAACTGGCATTTTCCTTCATCTTCAGTATAATATTTCCAAGATGGGAAGATACGCACATACGATTTAACAACATCAAATGCGATAGATGCTAAACTACGACTAGCTGGTTGTGCTTCCTCCACAGGAATAGGCGTACTAACTGGTGGAGTTGGGGTTCGCCGTGATAGTACTGGCCCTTTGGGCACTGGAGCTGCCTTACTAACTGCTCTTGTTTGGGAGCTCTGTGGTGGAGATGGTGCTGTGTCAACAGGAACTGGGTTACTATCGGCTGGGGTTGGGGTTAGATTGGGTGAAGCTGGTTCTCTGTCCATCGTAGTAGGGGTACAATCTGCGAGAGTTTGGGTTATGTGTGGTAGGGCTGGTTCTTGTGCATGTACAACCGGGGTGCTATCTCCACCAAGAGGTAGCACTGTTTTATTTGAAGACCGTGTTTTTAGTCCGCTAGATACTGGCATCACCCGCTCCAATTCAAATGGCTGATAAACAGGAAACATAGTTGAATGTACAGACATTGTATGAGAGACAGATGCAATAGATAGTGTGGAAAAAAGAGGGCATAAAATAGTTGACATGTATATTGTTTAACTAAAATGGATAGCATGACATAATTTCACATATATGATGTCTATCTAAACTGGATAGCATAGCATAACATAATTCAAAGATATGATGAATAACTAAACAGGATCGCCTGACATAATTCACCTACATGTTATCTAAGTAATCAGGATCGCATCATTTAATTCACATTATGATTTATATGCTAAACAGAGGGCATTCGATATGATGTCTGAACTAAGAACATGGTGTTGAATATTGTGTATATGATGTCTAAACTATGCAATGCAAGACACCGTATGCATGATATGAGCAGTATAACCGTGCCAAGTTAGAGCATACACCTCAGTGGGGGAATAGGACTGGTCATCTGTCTCTGAATCCATCTCTGAGGAGCTATCGGGACCCAACAAGAGATCTGCTTCGACAGGTAGCACTGTCTGCTCTGAAGGCCTTGTTTTCACTCCAGATTTTTCCATCTCCCACCCAAATGGCTGATTCACAGGAAGAGTAGTTTAATGTACAAACATTGTCGACAAATGGAAATGTAATGAAGAAAAGGATGGGCAAGATATCATTCAAATATATGATGCCTGGTTAAACAGGATGGCATTGCACATTTCACATATATTATGGCTGGCTAAAAGACATGAGACTGCATAATTCCCATATATGATATAGAAACTAAACAGGTGGCATTACAGAACATGTCTAAACTAAGCAGATGACATATATGATGTCAAAAGTAGGCACTGCAAGGCAACATATGCATGATATGACTAACATCATCATGCCAAGGTAGAGCAAACACCTTGGGGGTAAATAGGAGTGGTCAGCGGCGTTTGAATCCGCCTCAGAACAAATATCTTCCTCTGGATTACAATCTGGAGAGGGGTGGGGAGGGTTTGCCATTGAACCCACCATGGAGCGATGTCTGCATGACATTGTATTGCCGCGCAAAACTCTTCTCTTTTTCTCTACATGTTCAGCATGACTGTGTACAATATCTGACATGCATACGAAAAAAATATGGTGAGATTATGTAAGGAGAGCATGCAGAAATTTAGAGTGATGGTAACAACCAGTGGATCGATGTTTTTCTGTTGAACCAAAATAGCCCTAATGGATCGACGTGAATGTATAGTAATAAGTGATGCAACAAGTGTACAACCTCTTTGCCGTAGCCGTGTCGACCTCAGCATCATTGGGTTGGTCGCTGAAGCAGTTGAGGCAGAGGTGGCTGTCGGAGGTGTGGAGGAAGATCTGAGGAATTTGTAGACGGCGTCCAGGGCACTGCTCTGTTGTGATGGATCGTTCTATCATTGGAGCAGCTCCGGTGAGCCGTAAGACGTCAAGGCTGAAGCAGCACAAGACAGACATCGTCAATCTCAAGTGGGATTCTAATAGCATTTCCAATAGATGATGTAAAATGGATGTAAAATTAACATCACCAAAAACCACCTGACTACAACAGATGAGGTAAAAACTGTTGACTCTGAACTTAACTGTCGAAACTGAAATTTACTGTGGAATCTGAATGCTACTCTCAAAACTGAACGCAATGGTAGTAGACAAGCACTTGACATGTAGTTTAGGGAGGGCTTGCAGTTCATCTTCAACCTGCACCCCCACTGAGCCGCCAGCCACCACCGGCCGAACCGCCAGCCCCAGCGCCGCCTCGCCGCCCCGAAACAACTCGCCCCCGCCGCCCCGGCCAGCTCTCTAGGCCCCCCGCCCCCACCCTGAACCCTAAGATATATAGTGGGGTACCTCTCCAGCGAGCCCCCGTCCCCGCCGCGGGTGGTTCTTTCTTAACTCCGGCGAGCCACCCCCCCCCCCAACCCCTGAAAATTGACTAACCCAAAAGTCGATTCAGTCGACTAAAGTGTGGCTTAATCGGAGAAGAGCAGCAGCACGAGCGAGGGGGAGAGCAGCAGCAGCAGCTGGGCGAGCGAGCGATTGAGCAAGAGCCGGAGCAGCAGCAGCAGATCCGGCTGGTATGGACGCCACCGCCGAAGGGGCCTCGCACTGGGGGAGAGCCGCCGTGGAGATGTCGCCCGTGGCGCCGGCTTCAAGGTAGCCGCTCCATGGGGGTGTGGGATGGAGCACCATTGGTGCCGGGAGGTCGAGTTAAGGAGAAGGTGTGATGCGATGAGTGTACAACCTGTTTGGTGGCGCCGAGTAGGCCTCGGCTTCGTCCGAGGAGTCGGTGAGGATGCTGCTGTTCCAGTGGAGTAGGTTAAGGCGGCGCTATGAGGATGGAGCAGTCATGATAGACGAGGCGATCGTCGGAGCAGCTCCTTGGAGGTGCAGGACGGGGCGGCTGAACCGGCGGGACGGCGAGATGGATGATGGATCCTCATCCGAGGAGGTGGACGAGGGACGTCGAGCTGTTGCGGTGGACGACGTCGTTGGGGAAGAGGCTCCGACTGGGCAGCGGTGACGTGGCGGACGGAGGAGGGTGGGGTTTCGCGGCTGGAGCGGAGAGGTTATGGTGGCCTGGGATTTCGAATGGCGAAAAGGGGGTGATGGGAGGGGGTGAAGCATGACATAGGAACGCGCTTGTCCAAAATGTAGGGTGTGTTACAAAAGTACCCCCCACCGATTTGAACTAGTGGTGCTTTCGGCTCAGGGTTAGAAGGGGGATTTTGCGTGTCGGGATTTGGCAGCTGGAGGGAGTTTTCGTGCGCGTTGTAATTTCGGGATAGCAAGGCGCGGGTTGTGAAGGCGCCAGTTTTGGGAGCACGATATCTGAATTTTCGGGATATAACAAGACGCGGGTTGAATTTCAGGGACAAGCCTAATGTGTTGTAATATTGTACTTGTACGTACCAAATCAATTCGCACTTCCCTCAACCAAAAAGAAAACGAAAAAAAATAAAACTATTCACACCACACAAAGAGAGAGTCTTGCCCCGTTTTACTATACAAATGCTATTCAAAGCTACTCCATCCTTCCATCTATATAGGGCCTAATGCGTTTTTCAATGCTAACTTTGACCTAATATTAGAGCAATGATATATGACATGCAACTTACACAAAGCACATTGTTAAATTTGTCTGTGAAAGGTTCTTTCAATGATATAATTTTCACATTGTGCATGTCATGTACTATTAATCTTGTCAATAGTCAAAGGCGGTCTTAAAAATCTCATTACGCCCTATGTAGATGGAAGGAGGGAGTATGAATGCATGTTATGTCTTATTAAATTTTTTCGCTTGCTGTATAATGCATGTAACCTACTCATACCAACATTTTAGTGCATTCCAAATGTCTATACTACCGCTGCAATTCAAACTAAATTTGAATTCGTTTCTCTATTTCAATAACAATCTACAATCATGATTGTTGCCAACTTCAACCATCAAAGTTTCCTTGCTATCCGCCAGATATAAATCAGACGGCCTATAATGCAGGATGGCAGGCACACCATCATCAACAACTCCGTTTTTATAAGAGTAGAGATAAAATATAGTAAATGAAGTATACCATGTTCATAACCACACCATGTTTATCACAGTTATATATATTCACACATTTTCAAAATCCTCAAAAACCTATAAGAAAAAAAGTTACGGGGCTTTTAAGATCTGGAGGCAAAAAAATTCAAAAAACTTCAAATTACTAGTGGTGCACCATATGCTAGGTGCGCCACTAGTAACAGAAAAAAAATTAGTTTCAATACGTAATATGGACGGAAGTTTGAAATATTTTTTCAAAATTTTATCACACTCATGAACATGAACAAATTCCTAAACATCAACAAGGTTTAATAGGATTGATATGCTAGATATATCAACAAGTGCCTGTGAAGTGAGCTGGTGCTGCAGTTGGATAGAACTCTGAAGTTAAGCGTGCTTGGGCTGAAGTAGTGTGAGCATGGGTGACCTTTCGGGAAGTTTGACCATGGAGTGCGATTTGACCTGAGGTTAAGCATATTGACCCAAGATTAAGCAATAGTGACTCGAGATTAAGAAAAAAAATAAAAAAATGATTTTTAAAAAAAAATGAAAAAAAATTGAAATAAAATTATTACTAATGGCCCACTTCTATGTGGTGCGCCATTACTAAGTCAGATAGTAATGGCGCACCTCTAGGCATACTAAGGGCGCACTACAGGTGCGCCATTAGTATCTGGTATACTAATGGCGCACCAGTGGTGCGCCATTAGTAAAAAATACTAGTGGCGTGGTACTAGTGGCGCACCAGTAGTGCGCCATTAGTAGGCAAAACTGGTGCGCCACTAGTAGGCCTTTTCCTAGTAGTGTAGTTACGTCTGCTTACCATAGCCACATCGTCCGCCTCATCATTCGTGCATGCCTCCTGACCCATCTCTCACACGCACGTGCACAGAGAACAAGCATCCATCTCCTCTCTTATTGATATTGCGGGTGTGCCCTCCGTTTGTCTAGCAAGCCTATCCCACCATTTGTTAGAAGCAACTCCACTACCACCCCCTCCAACACTCTAGCTCTGTCTCTCTCCCAACCTTATTCATCTCCTTCACATATGCATGGATGCCGATCGATCTCCCTTAATACATGAGGCAGATCAATCTCCTTAATACATGAGGTAGGCCTCTCTCCTCCTCCACACATATACCAGCCATTGTACCTCTATAGTTAATTGGGCTTCCCTCTTCCCCCACCACACATCGATAGTCGAGCGCTGCAGGTAGGTATCCATGCCACAGAGACAAACTGCACATGTCCCATCTCACATTCCAGTAGGCCAGCCACTCTATATCTTTGACGTGGGCACACACAAATTCGATGGCACTCTTTATCGATCGCGCGCGCGCACACACACACACACATCATCCCTCTCTTCGATTCAATAGACACCTCAAGCCGATGATACCTCCACTCTCTTCTCGTGGATCGTCCCCTCTATATATATGTTATATCCAGGACTCTATTTCACACACATTGCATATGTTAAATTTTTTAATTGACCCCCCCCCCAAAAAAAAGCTCTCAAGAACCCACACACTATATCGCTCTAGGTTTGTATCTCTATCACACAACCCCACGTAGGTGGTGTATGTATACAAGAAGAGAATAGGTGCACAGTGCACGTACTCACGCTTCGTGCCCAGCCACACCTGCGCGGGTACACGGTGGAGCTCATTTCTTTACGAAATGGCAGCCCACATGCTAATTTGAACGCCTGTAGCGGTTGTTTACCTAGGGAGGTCGTGTACCATGCGTGCACGAAACAAAGTTCGACTTGACGCATTGCCGCGTTATTTTTCAATAAAGTTATAGCGCTCAATGGCACGTACACAGAATATAAAACGATTTTTATGGAGGAAAAGGTAGTCCGCTCTTTAGAGTATCTCACACAAGGCTTCGGTGGCCTCTCTCTCTCACCGTTGGTCACTGATCCGGCCGCATCCTGTCCGTCGGGGGAAAGGGAGTGATGTGGCCTCTCTCTCTCTCATCGCTGGTCACTGATTTGGCCGCATCCCGTCCGCCGGGGGAAAGGGAGTGCGGTGGCCTCTCTCTCTCACCGTTGGTCACTGATTCGGCCGCATCTCGTCCGCCGGGGGAAAGGAAGGAAGTGCATCATTTCTCTGTTCGACGACGTCGAGGCAGCACGTCCCGATCTGCGGTACACGCCGTTCTCTCTGACCAAGCTCCGGCGCGGCAGGGCCTACGCCACCTGCTCGCAGATTCCGCCCGCCGCCGCTCACCTAGTTACATCTCGACGACCTCTAGCTATCCCCTCTGGCCTTGCTCCACTGCCCGTTTTCCCATGTCACTGCATGTGGATCTTCCATAGTTCTTTGCCCAAAATGTAGCTCGTCCGGCGTACTTTCCATATTGCATTCTCGTCCTCACACTGTTTTAGACAAACACAACCGTGTTGTTATCTTCCCTTAGGACAAGGAATATGCTTCTTTTTTGTCGTCGCATATGTCATCAACTGTTATTGGCCAGTAATTGTTTCCTTTCTACCTCTTTTTTGCAAGTATGGCTATCCATTTCACCTCATTGCTATTGCGACCTTTTGGTGAACTACACAAATCACTTTTTTCTTAAGAGTGTTTTGTGCAGTTGTACTAAAATGTCACACGGGCAACGTCTCTACATTTCAGTGCAACTGCACAAAGGGAGATTGGTTTTGCTCTATCCTCCTCATCCAACCCCGAGCCTAATCTTCCCTAACAAGTTAGTCTTAAGAGAGACCGCAAAGGTGACTGGCTTCTATTTGTGTGTTTATTGTTTCATCAGCAGTCCTCTATTATCGTAATCACAATTGATATGTTGGGAACAGGGACGCTCAGCTCTATTTTAGTGGAACTGCACAAAATGATCAGAATGTTGCATGCTCCAGACAGCTACTTTTTTCCCAACATGCCTTGTTGATTTAGACAAAGCTGGGGGGACGTTGCTGCCAATGAAATCATGGATCAATTTTAACTTAACACCTTCTCACAACTTTGTCTTCAGTTGTGATGTAATTATTAGCTCTGATCTGCTAATAATAGACATGCATTAGCAAGGAAGTTAGTTTTTTATTGTTTCCGAAAGAGCATCGATGGCAAGACACGCGAAACAAAAGCTAAAAGCTCACACCATTGTACAATTTCATGTCGCTGGAAAATTATCTGTATAGTACGTCAATTATGTAAACAAATGATGGAAGCTTGATAGCATTGCTAGAAGCCTCTTCATCATCCGATTCCATGTGCCATGCACGAAATTATACTCCTTCATTCCTAAATATTTGTCTTTTTACAAATTTCAAACGGGCATATTTTAGAGTGTAGATTCACTCATTTTGCTTTGTATGTGTACTCCCTCCATTCCTAAATATCCTATTCATCTTAACATAGATTTCAAAATATTTTAGAAAGACAAATACTCCGGAGTATATTTAAGAACCGAGGGGGTAGTGCACAACCGCATGGGAGACTCAGCCCGGTCATTGCGCCACATTAATAGTGAGTAATGAGCAGTCAAATCATAAGCCCCACCTTTCCCACTGTAAGTTGCTCTGAAGAAGCAACCATCAATACGCTCTTCTTTGAATCCGCTCATACTACTCCATCCGTCACTGTTTATACAGCGTGCTTCAGAAAAAAGAAAAAAATCTGTGGGACCAAGGCGACTAGCGATCAGCCCGAAAAATAGCATTGGTAGTTATAGCACGGCGTCTATTACTAGAGGGAATAATGCATACACACATGCATGTAGTGCTTCCACCCCGGGTACACACATGCATGCACTCCGTAGTAGTACAGTACATGGAGAAAAAATTGTGGACTTGATTGCGGTTACCACGCCCTAATTAATTGAGCATTAAACCAAACACGTCTAAAGTCTCTCTGCTGGTGGAAATGCATTGAGAGAAATGCATCATAATGAAGCGCGCACTGTAAACTGTGACGGAGGGTGGAGTAGTATGAAGGTGCAAAACCAAGTACGCGTACTAGTACTGCGCTTGGCTCTTCGCCCCTTCGTGAAGTCGAACAATGATGGTACTCCACATGTTGGGTACTACAGTGTATGCCTCTGACAATCTGACACCGAATGGACTGATGCATGTCCACCGAGGGTAGGTTGCATTAGTCAAAAGGCGTAAGCGAGCTTCACCTTGTCCTGCAAGCTTCTCCTCGTTCTGTGAGTTGATGGGACACACCAAAAAGTAGTGCCAGTCCATACTCCCTCCTTTCGGTTAATATGGCTTAATCTTTTTTGCGGGTAAATGAGAGAGCTTTATTCATATATAAGCATTCTTAGGATGATCAGCCAAGACACTGGTCACTAGGAAGCCAAAAAAAGAAGTAGGAAGCGAGGTGTTTCATCAAGCCAGCTCTTGGCCACATTCAAAGTGCAGCAAGCACAGTTCGCATGAAGATGCGCTGCAAGGTTTTCTGACCTGTTTACATGCTGAATAACAAAAAAAAGAGGAAATATTACTGAGCGCTACTATTTGTAACAAGATATGAGCCAGAATTAAGCGAGAATTGTGGCAAGTGTTCCATGCAATCAACTTCCATTATCACATGCGAGAACCCTCGAAGAGAACCAAATGTGTTGAAGATTGCTTTATCACATTTTAAAATTATAATAAGAGTGCAGACGCTCCTCCATCCGGTTCCTAGTAGTATAGTGTAGTATGCTTCTGGCAATCTGACACCGAATTAACTGTTCCACGTCCATCGCCTGAGCGAGGGAGAGCTTGCATTAGTCAAAAGTTTCTCCTTGTCCTGCGAGCCATCGCGCGCAAGCTTCTCCCGTCCTGCAACCTTCTCCTCATTCGACAAGTTGACGGGACACAACAAAGTAATGCTAGTCCATGCTGCCTCCTCTCCGGTTAACATGGCTTAATTTCAAACGATATAAATACACTGTCTGTCACTGTATATTTGTAAAAATACGGTCAGTGGACTTCATAATACGCTCATTGCTCTCTCTCTCTCTCTCTCTCTATATATATATATATATATATATATATATATTCCGGTGTTCATACGGTCACTAGCTCACCCTGAATAAGTATGTGTGTGCATGCACGTGTAGGTTGAGCACTTGAGTGTCACCGTGTGTGTTCCGTCATGTGCTCGGACATGCATGCATTAGGGCGTCGCGCGCGTTTTTGCGTCCATGTGTACGTGTGACTGTTGTATACACGTAGGGGGAGTACGTGTAGGGGCCACTAAGGAGCAGTCAAATCACACAGTAAGTTAGTGGGAAGAAGCAACCATCATTTCACTCTTGAATGACACGTACGCAATATAAAATGGTTGATATGGAGAGAAAAACAAAACCACTATACTCCCTCCTTTCCGGTTTATAAGGCTGAATTCAAAATTCTCACCAACCAAAGTAGATGGTGAGTGATGGAATACTTTTTGTAGTTTGCAAAAGCACCCAATTAATGCTCTTGTTTTCCTCAAACAAGTATGTTTACCAATGCATTGATTGCAATGCATGCATGCATAAATTACATGCATTGGTTAATTTTCTCTAAGTACTTGCATGCAATGATTTAATGCACCTTGGAATCTGAACATGTGATGGAAAACAACCAAATTGAGCCTTATGAAATGGAAAAACTAAAATTTTGAGATAAGCCCTATAAACCGGAAAGGAGAGAGTATATACACTAGCAGGGTGCGTGTGAGAGACGGGTCAGGAGGTGAATGACACGTGGCCCCAGGGGGGGTGGCCCACCTATCATACAGCCAAAGGCAGGTGCAGTAAAGGGCCGAGGAGTAGTACGAAATCCTATGCACCTACGCATGCTAACCAAGGGCTGAGTGATCATTCGAATTGCAAGATCAGTTGACTAGAAGCTACGCTAGACCCATGGAGGTGATGAGCGCGAGCATCAGCCAGCTGTGCCAGATGGTCCACGACACCGGCCTGCAGCCCGGCAGGTAGTATTGCTTGAGGACGCCAGGGCAAGGGGCCGCTTGGACGACAACTTCGCATCCTTGTTCGATGAGGTCCTCGTCGGTTTCCTCGACAAGTTCACTGTCGTCAAGAAGCTTGCGGATGACTTTGATGTAAGCCTCCAGCCAACGCACCCAGGCTTTGCGATGCCCGCCACCCTCAACGGCCACTATGGTGATGAAAAACAAATCCAATAAAGATCTTCGGTGGCCTCTCTTGGAGTTACTCAAGAGTAGTAAGATTCTATTTATAGTTTAACCCAAGATGCACATCTCGTGGCTTCAACTACCACTCTATTTTCTTTCATGACACGACCTGGATGCTGGATGTCCCACGTGTCGGCAAAAGGAGGAAGAACCCGACCAAATCTTCGGTTCTGCTCTCAGATTAGACTAGTTGTGCTAACTTAAAAATTTTATTGTGTACTCCCTCCGTTCCAAAATACTTGACTTCCATTTGTCCAAAAATGGATGTACCTATATACTAAGACATGTCTAGATACATATATATTTTGACAAATAGAAGGCATGTAGTATTGTGCAACGGAGGGAGTAGAATGGATGCAAGTTTTTGTATTGGGAAGAAGAGTACATCCATATATTGATAGAGCGCAATTTAGTAGATGTTCTATCACTTTTAGCTAGTATAGAATAGAGGCTAGATATGAGACTAGATGCGAGGAAGCAACATCTACTTCTTTACACTCGAAGAAGAAACAAGCACGCAAGATCAAGTCTCCATAGATCAACAATGAATGCATCAAGAAGGCACTAATCTAACTTACTACAGTAGTAGTCAAAATTATCGTTGGAGTTCGTGCAAAACGGAGGTCTGTTTTGGGTCATGCGTTGGAGTTGGCCTTACAAGTGGGACCGCAGTTAAGGAAACCGACTATCGGCAAACCCCCACCTCGCCCGCCGCGCGATGGCTGAAGTTAGAGAAACGATGAGGTTGAAGAGATTGCTCTCGCACGGACTCCAAGAAATAATATCGTGTCAGATGGATGTCGTGGTGGTGGCGTGTGCCGTACTCCTGGACGTGAATGCTTGTTCTGGCCCATGCCACCCTACTACTCCTACTACTTACTCCTACTATATACTATACTACTATTATATCGAGGATTCGAGGTGCTGGTTACGTACAACGAACACATTAACATACGGCTACAGTAAAAACACCCGCCCGACGCGTGAAGCATGTGAAGCTAGTACAAATAGTGTACTACTATTGTTGATTGGCCTCATCCGATAACCTATTGCAATGCACGTACAATTATGTATTTGGAAAATATTTTTTTGCCTCGTCGCACCACTCACTCAGAGAAGCGACTCGAAAGCCATTCATAAATTTAGTAAGTTTATCACAGGCATATCATTTTATTACATAGTACAACAGGTCACCAATCCACATCGACAATGAGGATACATTATAAATACTAAAGTTTTCACCACACAACAAATAACAAGCCATGAAATGAACTTCAACTCAACCATTCCGCGGAGTTGGAAACGCTTGCTTTGAACCACAAGTGATTCTCTGGGACGGGCCATCCGTTGTCGATTTGGAGACCAATGCAGGACTGATCATCCAGGCTGAAGCGGCCTACTTTATCAGTACTAGGGTAGGGAACCACCCAAATGTCCGAGGTATAGACACAGTTGCTTCTCATAAATGTGTCAACAGCAGTTGGATCGCCTTTCACCATCATCGGATAGTTTTGTCCAAGGAAGAGCGAGTTTTCTCCAAGACTATCAATTTTTTGCCAGGGAGAAGGAGTTGGCGCTAGCACCCTAGTATCCATCCCGAATACCATGCAACGGATGTTGGAATAGGTCCGGAGAGTGTGACCATGGGAGACTACACCTGCTTCCTTAGCAGTAACATCATCAGTGGGCTGTATACACACAAGAAGAGGTGATCCATCAGAATTAGTTGCCAGGCGCCACAGAGTATATCGGCGCTGCTCTTCCTCATGCTCGTAATCATCACCATCGTCATCTCCCCCTTGGTTATAAAAATCTTCAAGTATAGGTGGTGGGATGTTCACAGGACCTTGGAAACACAAGAAGAAGGTTAATTAGTAAAGGGAAACTTGCTAACCCGCATGCATGTGGATGAAACAATTATAATTACGATGGAAGACAAACCTACCGAAACAACGAGGATGCCATGCAAAAACAGTGCCACGAGTGGTGGCAGCAAACACAAGGCCCTCGTATTCAATTGCATCACAGTACTCATCCGTGTACAGAAACTGATTTTTGAGCAATATCCATCAAGTGAAACCATCAAGGACGTCAACAAGCTTGTCGAAGATAGCAACAACATCATAGTTTTTGTAATTCCAAGAGCGGTTGGGAACTCGACAAATTGCTATCTTCCATAGACGACAGTCACCATGATCATATTTGAACGTGCGTACATTACCAGTGTGCTCAACCTCTGGGCAGTGTGCTGAGATTTTTGGAAGTGGAACCCGGTGATGAGTTTACACATTCACAAGTTCCACTCACAGTTGGACCCAATGTAAACAACCCAATCTCCATTTGCGCCCGCCCAAGCCTTGCCCTGAAGCGATGGCATCTTAACATCACACGTATCATTATTAAGCGGCATCAACTTGCACAGGGCGAGGCCTCCGTCGTGCCGGCGCCAGTCATCAGGGTCACGGCGAAGAAGATAGGGGAGATCAAACCGCTCCTTGACCCTTGGGTTCCTTGCAATGATGTTATTAGTTGAGTCGAGAATGGGCTAGAACCAACCTGCCATGCTAGCCGAGGTGATGACGTCGCACCGATCAATGAGTTCCTCCACCACGTCATCTTTCAGATCAGGGCAAGAATAACGAGGTCGTTTCCGGCCTGTTCCCTCCATGGAGAATACGATCGAACAATGGCAGAAGAAAGGGTGTATGGCTGAAGGAAAATGGAGGAGGGAGAGGAAGAGCGTGCGACAGCAGTTCCAAATTGAGAGGGAAAGGCGAAGAGTCGGTGGATGGTTGCGAGTTTGCCACGGTTCACGAAGAGGCGCCCCGGTCCGTTCAGAAATACTCCTACTACTCGCCGTCGTCTCACTGGTATGTTGGAACGGGACCACATGTCAACTAAACATGGTGTGTAATTTCTCGTGCAAAATGCGATCTGGCCGCGTTGGCCCGAGGTGCCGCATTAGTTATCGACCTTTATTTTTTTAATGGCGTACCGATCAGTTTTGAAGCACGACTAACTGGTACTGCACGCAGAGAACATATAAACTACTCTACCACTACCACACCTCCAGTACTAGTAGTATAAAAAAACATATATATATATAGGTTGGAGCTTCAGCGCTTTCTTGCTAAGGGCTGCCCACTTGCTTCTCACACTACCACCCTCTCTCCAGATCTAAAAAAGACGGCCCCTCTCTCCCTCCTCACCGGTGGTCACAGATCCACCGGGGAAGAAAAGGACGTGCAGCGTTGACGCAGTCGTGGTCGGCGAGCGAGGTCACGCACTGACGAGAAGGCCGTCCTCTCAGACCTAGCACCCACGCGGGATGGCCTCCGTCCCCAAGCTCGCTGCCGTAGTGTGTGCTGAGGACGACGACCACGAGCGAAGCCACTTCCCGCCGACCCTCAGGTCTGCTACCTCTTTTCAAGCCATAACCTTGTTCTATTGCCCCATCTGCTACGCCGTTGCATGTGGATCTTTTTCCACTCCACCATATTCCCAATTTTCTATCCTCTACTCGGCTAGCCACACAGACGAAAACCATAATTTGCACTATTAAAGGAAACCCTACTTCATGCAGACTAATCCATGTCTGGGTTGAATAAGAAACGGAAGGGAGATTGTACTATCCAAGAGAGTAGGCATCGAACCCGCATCTAGGTTGAAAAGGGGGAAATCAGTAGCTAAGGAATGAGTCTCATGTCTCTTGGTTGAAGAAGGGTAGAAAGGCATGACAACGCAATAGAGATTGACCAGGTTGATCGGTTTGTTGTCCTCGCATAGGAAAAAGGTGGCTAAAGAGAACAAAAATGGGACCGTAATCCACATATGCTGCCTGGATATTTGTTGCTCTGGGCAACCATACCTCCCTCACCACTCTGCGTCCGTGGAGATACATCGTACTGGTGCCTCCCATGCTCTTATTGCCACTTTTTTTGCTGTTAGTATAATGCCAGCAGTCAAGTCAAGCAATGCTACTGCTAAAGTGATGCCACATTTAACTAATGCCGCTCTCAGTCTAATGCCACCCATAAATTTAAGCAATGCCATTTAATGTCACTGGATTATTTCAGGGTTAGCTGTTGATTGTGGATGTATTAAAGATTTTTCAGCTATAAGGCATTCTAATGTTGTTGCACAGCCAGTATACCAACGATGAAACTTGTTACTCCCGTCAGATTTTTGCACTGTTAATGCTTATAGATTACATGCCTCACTTTCATGAGATAAGTTAATTTTTTTGTACAGTGTCACCAAAATGCCAACGCGCTGATGTCATTTTATTTTGGTTAAACTGCACAAACAATTATGAAGACAAGAGGAAAGGTCAAGATTGGGCACCTCCTCCTCCGGCTGTTCTCTTGAGGATGTCTGTATGTTTGTCTCTAATGCCTGTCGACTACATACCTGACATGATGATGTAATGTTAAGTCATTTCCTTTTGTACAATGTCACTGAATTGTCAAGGCGGTGATGGCATTTTATTTTAGTAGAACTCCACAAAATTTGCTTAAAAGAAGAGGAAAGGTCAGGAATGGCTCGCTTTTCCAGAAAAAACTATGTATGCCTTCCTCACATCAGCCGTTGTTGCTTTATTTATTCCTTCAAACAGGTGGTTAGAAACAGTCTTGCTACCTTTTCCCATTAAGAAATTGGAATGCTTATATTTGTGAGTCTATGCTTCAACTAGTGCCACTTTGAGAGTAATCACACTTTCAATATCTATGCAAACAGGGATGCTCGATTTTAGTGGAACTGCACAAAAAGTCCAACTGGTTCAACATTAGGAGCATGTTTTTTTCCCAACCTTTATATCCAATTGGTGGCACTATGAGCTGTTCATTACGAAGGTACATGGTTTGCTACTATCTTGCTACTCTTTTTGTACTGTCATTAGATAGTAATACTAGTGGTTTGCATGTGAATTTATTGGCAGGGTGGACCTACATTGGAGTTGCAGGACATGATTCAATGATTGGATGCTCAATTTCAGTTGTATCGATTTCACCTCTTCCATCACTGCGAACATGGATATCCTTGGTCTGATGAAGAATGGGCGCTATATTTCTGCTCTGAACTAGCAAATCAATTCAATATGAAATTGTCCAGGGCAAAACATAACTGTATCAGATTGTCCAGTGCAGAACATGACAGATGCTAAGCGGAAGAGACATGTTTAAACCGAAAATACAAGGTGTGGTATATGTTTACTAGCTGCTTGATATTTGTGCAGACAGAGATGTCTGCCCGTTGCTATTTGGCAAACCAACAAAGTGCCCGCAATTTTGGTTGAACTGCACAAGAGAATAGTATAGTCACTGCATGCAGTGCCATTTGAAAATAGACACAGAAAGATTGGATAGTCACTTCATGGCCTGCAGAAAAGTAGTACTGTACTATTTATTGGCCAACACTAGGTGCTTCATTGCTTTGGTCTGATTATACAATGGACATCATTCTGCCTAAGTTAAATTTTGTATTCCGAAAATAGTCTCGCAGTGTGATCGAGGGAAGACCAAATCATATTGCAGTGCATGTTCCTCCATCACGTCTGGTTCATTCTCATGGTTCCAGCTATTGGTGAAACCACTTATGTTTGCAAGAGGAATTGTAGACTTCACAAAAAAATTTGTCTTTCAGTCTGTACTGAATGTTGGCCAATAGAAGCATCCATGTTAGTAGGAAGAACAAATGTTTTTTCTAGATCTTTGCTTTTGGAGCTACATATTTGTATATGATTTGTGAGTCATTGAGATGCATTAACATGTTGATCTTATGTATGGGAA
Source organism: Triticum aestivum (assembly GCF_018294505.1). Taxonomy (NCBI): domain Eukaryota; kingdom Viridiplantae; phylum Streptophyta; class Magnoliopsida; order Poales; family Poaceae; genus Triticum; species Triticum aestivum. Next base: position 91,182,247 of record NC_057812.1, on the reverse strand, counting down.
TCGTACTAGTTAGTTTTAGTTGCGACGCAAGATCCGAAGTGGCTGATCTTTGCTTTTGGAGCTACATATTTGTATATGATCTATGAATCATTGAGATGCATTAACAGTTACTTATTTCTGTTCGCTCAATGTTTACAAGTTACTGATCGATCACTAGCTAGCCTACAAATGCGCTCCTGGCAGTTTTATTTGCGAAGCAAGATGCGAAGTGGCAGTTTTTTGAATAAAAATGCCTACCTCTAAAGAAACTGACAAGCTCATATGCAAGCAAGTGCCTCCTATCGCACCTCTGGCAAGTCCAAGGCGAGGCGGAGGACGCCGGTGCTGGCGTTTAGCATGGACAGCAGATGGCGGCCGGCATCGTCTAGTTAGCTAAGAGTAAGTTAGGGCTTGTACGCTACTAGAGTGTTAGTGGGAGTAGATAGTTAACTTGACTATGATGGTTGTCAACGTGGAAGTTCAGTACTCTATATGTGGATCAGACCTATTACTTTGGTCTGAATGTTGAACTTTCCGTTTGAACGTATGGAATGGGCTGTTATTTTTTAAAATGGGTTGTATTTGTCCTCTACGGTTTAGAGGCTGACTTGTGGGCCTAGCAAGTTGACGCGTACACAATCAGGGGATGATTGTACATGGAGAGGATGACAGCAGTGACCCGCCAAGGTCATGGCAGTACGCAAGCAAGTGCCTCCTTATTTCAAGCCAATAAAAAATGGCTCCTCCTAGTGGATTTCTGACATCTGGGTCTCATGCCATTGTCAATGTAGTCAATAAACGAGAAAATTGCACAACGAGCGGCTGACAGCAGGGACCCAGCAGCTCACCCAGTTATTTTTGTTTTGGGTTAATTTGATAAATGCCACTCCAAATCTGGTGTATCCGAGAAATGCCACTGCAATTTCCAAACTTTGAAAAATGCCATTTCTAGTGGCATTTTTCGAAGTCTGGAGTGGCGTTTTTCAAAGTTTGCAAACTGCAGTGACGTTTTTTAAAGTTTGCAAAAATTGCAGTGGCATTTTTCAAAGTTTGGAAATTGCAGTGGCATTTTTATGAATCGCCCTAATTGGAGTGGCATTTATCTAGTTTGTTTTTGAGACGAAGCAGGGTGTCAGCTGGGCTGTGCGGGACACTCTGGCCTGTCTAGACAGCCTTTTCTTTTATGTTTACCACAGACCAGCCTAGTAGTTTTTTTTTCTTTCTGAAAATGGCTAGCCCAGTTTTTTTGTGATTTGTCAAGTAAGTCGCTTTATCAGGCCTGTTGGGCTGCAAATCTTTCAAGACGAGGAGAGCTTCATTCGGCTGGCCGAGACAATGGCCTATCAGTAATGAGAAATGGCTGTACATTTTTAAAACACATCAAACTGGCAATTATTTTCAAATATCTTTTTTTTTTCATTTTGAGATTTTAAATTGCATTGATTTTTATGCGTGAACAATTTATTGGATTTTATATTGATATACATTTATTTTTTAAATCAGTCTGAATGTGACTCGAAATTTCGGGATTAAAAACAGTTCAGACCGCACCGGCATATGCAAAATTTCATATATTTTTTTAACCGTGTCCACAATATGGGCTGTAATGCTAACATAAACAATATGGGCTCCAAAAAAACCCATAAGAATTAGCGAATGGGCTGTAAATTATTTGAAATAATGGCAGATGGGTTGTATGCTGTTTTCCACAGATTTGAGGCTTTCCACAGATGGCCTGTATACTGTTGGATGTCCATCCAATGGCCATCGTGCTTCTTCAATCTCTGATCTTCCTGCTCCAGCCGCTCAAACAAGCACTAGCGGGACTACCTGCTCCCTCCTCCCTGCGGCCGGCCGTGCTACCGCGCAGGCCTCACCGCCCCCACCGTACTCCCATCGCTGGCCTAGCCATCCCTCTACTCACCCACACCTGTTGTTATTCTCCGGCGACGGCAGACGAACCAGTAAACCCTCGTACAATCATACTCCCCTCCGCATGGGAAACAAAAACAACGGCCAAGGCTTCCCTGCCTCCATGTCGTTCCGTTCCTAGGCCTCGCCGTCGTCCACCGCCCTGGTGCTCTCGGCGTGGTGTGGTCAGCATGGTCAACGACTGACATGCATCTGAAGTGGACTGTACGTGGAGAGGCTGACAGCTGGGTCCACGGCCGCACGCAAGGAAATGCCTCCTTATTACGCGCAAAATAATGATTTCCTCCACCTGACATCTGGGACCCACCGAAACAACCTCTGTATTTCGCGAAAAAAACGTTACCGCCGCTGACAGCTCAGACCCACCAGCTATATCTTCGCACGCGAGGAAGTGCCTCCTTATTACGCACAAAAAATGAATACTCCCCCTACTAGCTGGGACCCAGTATAGTGGGCCTACTAAGTTGACGGGGATGAAGGGCTTTGTCAACTTAGTCAATATGCACGATTCTAGCTCGATTGACCGTACGATGTCCATCCAACGGCCGTAGTGCTTCTTCAACCTCTGGTCTTCTTGCTCCAACCGCCTAAACCAGCGCCGGTCGTGCCGCCTGCTCCTACCTCCCGTGGCCGGCTGTGCTGCCGCGGAGGCCTCACCGCCCCCATACTACTCCCACCGCTGGCCAGGCCATCCCTCCACTCCACTCACCCACACCCCCTGTTATTCTGCGGCAACGGCTGCGCAGCCAAACTAGTGAACCCTCGTACTCCTCTCCGCATGGGCATCCACTGCCACGTCTTCCCCGGCTCCAGGTCGTCCCCTTCCTTGGCCTCGTCGTCGTCCACCGCCGTGGTGCTGTCGGCGCGCCGTGGTCAATGTGGTCAATGACCGAATTCCATCAGAAGAATACTGTACGTGGAGAGGCTGACAGCTGGGTCCATGGCAGCCGCAAGGAAGTGCCTCCTTATTACGCGGAAAATAATTATTCCTCCACCTGACAGCAGGGATCCACCGGACGGGCCACCAGTATTTTGCGAAAAAATCATTTCCCCCTAACTACTGGGACCCATCGGACGGGCCACCGTATTTCGCGAAAAAAACGTTCCCCCCGCTGTCAGCTCGGACCCACCGGAAGTGCCTCCTTATTACGCACAAAAAAATGAATACTCCCCCGGCTAGCTGGGACCCACCTTGCTGGGAGGCTGACTTGTGGGCCTACTAAGTTGACGGGGACGGAGGGCTTTGTCAACTTAGTCAATATGCATGATTCTAACTACAGTGACCGTACGATGTCCATCCAACGGCCGTAGTGCTTCTTCAACCTCTGGTCTTCTTGCTCCAGCCTCCCAAACCAGCGCCGGTCGTGCCTCGTGCTCCTGCCTCCCGTGGCCGGCTGCGATGCGGCGGAGGCCTCACCGCCCCCTACTACTCCCACCGCTGGCCAGGACATCCCTCTACTCACCCACACCCCGTGTTATTCTGCGCCGACGGCAGCCTCACACCGCAGCAAACCAGTGAACCCTCATACTCCTCTACGCGTGGGCATCCACTGCCGCGTCTTCCTCGGCTCCGCGTCGTCCCCTTCCTAGGCCTCGCCGTCGTCCACCGCCCTGGTGCTCTCGGGGCGGCATGGTCAACGTGGTCAAGGAACGACTTCCATCGGACGTGGACTGTATGTGGAGAGGCTGACAGTTGGGTCCACGGCCGCAGCAAGGAAGTGCCTCCTTATTACGTGCAAAATAATTATTCCTCCACCTGACAGCGAGGACCCACTAGACGGGCCACCGTATTTCGCCCCCCTAACTGCCGGGACCCACCAGCTACATCTTCGCAGGCAAGGAAGTGCCTGACAGTCGGGACCCACCTGGTCGAAGCGTACGTAGCGTTGTCATTCTGGTCGCGAACGTGTACGTACATATATACTGGTGGATGTAGAGGCGCGCATGTGTCATAGTAGAGGCGGCCAGGGTGTAAGAAAGAAAATACGGCCATGTATGTGTACATACGGGCAGGGTCTCGAACGCCTACTCGCGCATACGTACGGTGAGGGCTCGTGTACATGGCTGGGTCAGAACGGAGAAACAACGTCGTCGTCGTGTTCATGGGTCGGAATGGAATGCGTGGTCGTGTTCATCGGGAGGGCTTGGACGGAAGAGGCGATGGAAACGAGGCCTGGCGTACCGCACAACGGAGGAAACGGACCTCCTACGGTCGAAACGGTGGTCCTGTTGATCGGGAAGGGTGTGGCGTACCGCAAAACGGAGGAAACGGACCTCCTACGGTCGAAACGGGGGTCCTGTTGATCGGGAGGGGTGTGGCGTACCGCAAAATGGAGGAAACGGACATCCTACGGTCGAAACGGGGTCCTGTTGATCGGGAGGGGTGTGGCGTACCGCAAAACGGAGGAAACGGACTTGTGTTGGAGCGCTATGGTCGAAACGGGGGTCCTGTTCATCGGGAGGGGTGTGGCATACCGCAAAACGGGACTCCACGGGATACTGTTCATCTCCACCGCCGACCCCCTCCAGCCTCCATGAGCTACTGTTCATCCACCGTCGACCTCCTCCAGCCTCCACGGGCTCCTGTTCATCCAGCCTCCACCGCGCGCTACTCCACCGGCTACTGTTCAACCACCCCTCCACCATCTACTATTCATCCAGCCCTCCACACCACGGGGTCCTGTTCAACCACCCCTCCATGGGCACCCCTCCACCGTCTACTATCCATCCTACCCTCCACACCACGGGGTCCTGTTCATCCACCCCTCCATGGGCACCCCTCCACCGTCTACTGTTCATCCAACCCTCCACCACACCACAGGGTCCTGTTCACCCAGAAGCAACGCCACCACTCACTGTTCATCCAACCCCCCCGGTAACGCTCACTGTTCATCCCATCGATCGGCTTCAGTTAGCGGCAGTAGCCAAGGAATCGCTCGATCGGGTTCAGTTAACAGCCATCGATCGATTGCTCGGGTTCAGTAACGCGTAGCCTGCAGTGCAATCGCTTAGGTTCAGTTAGAGCCCAACGCGCTCGGGTTCAATTAGAGCCAACGCCTCGCACACACGCGCGTACGTGTACGAGAGAAACACGCATCACTTGGCCCCCGACCTCCCACTATAACTGGGAACTTGTCAGGACCCCGACTCAATGCCACATCGATCTAGCATGTAACACCTCATATTACTTTGCGGCCTCACGCACGGTATTCCCACGGGTGTCGCCTTACCTTTACCCGGGACTGTTTGCGCCTTTTGGCACACGTATATGACAGTGTCGCTAGCATCTATATGATAAGGAGCCCGGGCTGACATGGCTAGTCGTAAACCCAAAGTGGCACAAACTTACAGGGACAGGCATCCGTGACCCAGCATCGAACGTGTCGGTCATCAGCGAGTGAATCCAGGCTGTAGCACTGGGCTAGCAGGACTCCGGTGAACCGGGCTGTAGCGGGCTAACAGGACTCCGGTATTCATCGCGTGACATTTCCCCGAAGGGACAGACACAGGAACGAAGAAGGACACATGCCGGCCAGCCTAAGTGTTCCGGAGCAGTAGCAAGCTACCATGGCTCGGTGGAATCACTAGGAGACATTTCCCGGTAAGAGAGGCTACTAAGGATAAACAACTAGATAGTCAGATCCCACACATACCAAGCATTTCAATCATACACACAATATGCTCGATATGTGCAAATACAACAAGGCATCACAACATGACTCTACGACACAAGTAAGTATTCAATAGGCTCTGAGGAGAGAGATATTACAAACATGGGTCTCATGACCCAACATTCAGAGCATCCAAAACAAAGCACAAGCGGAAGCTATCATGTCTGAGTACAGACATCTATAAATGAAAAAGGCTTGAAAGCCTGACTATCTATCAAATCCTGCTGAGGGCACAAGATCGTAGCTGAGGTAACAAGATAAACGTCGAAGTCCACGCGAAACTACTAGTGAGACCGAAGTCTCTCTGCAAAAACATAAAATAGGCAAACATGAGTACAAATGTACCCAGCAAGACTTACATCAGAACTAACTACATATGCATCATTATCAACAAAGGGGTGGTGGGGTTTAACTACAGCAAGCCAGCTTTGACTCGGTGGCTATCCTACACTACGACTGCAAGCGACTCTTTTGAGGTGGCGCACACGAGTCCACATATTCACCATATCAATACACCACTATGGATCCGCTCCCGTCTCCCTACGAGAACGCCATCCATAGCACTCACGCTTATCTTGCGTATTTTAGAGTATCCACTTTCACTTGTCTATGAACTGATATAAGCAACCCAGAAGTCCTTTTCCGCGGACACGGCTATTCAAATAGATCATATTAACCCTGCAGGGGTGTACTTCTTCACACACGCTCTCACCACTTACCGCCGTTTACACGACATGTACTCGGCAACCTTCAAGCGGAAGCCCAACGTGGGTGTCGGCCATGGCCTACCTAAACACTCGAGTCTCTAGTCCAGGTTTATCGCCTATTCGGGTTCCATCCATGAGGAGATCCGGCCGGAGTTCCGCTCACAGCCCCAAACGATGTGTACAGGGTTCCGTGACACCAAACGGGCGCTCGGTTTACCCGGCCATGTGCCTACCGCATCACAGCCCACCCCTACGGTCAGCGCTGCGCACGGCCTCCAGCATACTACAAACACCAGAAACTACTTGCAACTCCTGGACAGAGGACAAGGGTGATCAAGAAGCCGAGAGGGTCCATTGGTTTCGGGCCCAATGCGTGGTAGTAGCTGAATCATGGATCACAAACACAGAGCTCAGTTCCTGTGGACGGCTGCAATGAGACAACCCACCATGTACTCCTACATGGCCTCTCACCGCTACCTTTATCAAATCGTATTCACACACTTAGCTCACACACAGTAGGACATGTTCACACACCTCTGATTCATCCCCGATGAATCAGACCTGACTCAACTCTAAGCAGTAGCAGGCATGACAAACAAGCATGGATGAGTAGGCACAACAGGGCTCAAACAACTCCTACTCATGCTAGTGGGTTTCATCTATTTACTGTGGCAATGACAGGTCATGCAAAGGATAAAGGGGTTCAGCTACCGCAGCAAGTAACAGATGAATCGGTGTTGTCCTAATGCATTAAAAGAGAGCAGGAGCGAGAGAGTGGGATTTTATCGGAATGAACAAGGGGGTTTTGCTTGCCTGGCACTTCTGAAGATAGCATTGAGTCTTCATCAGTGTCAACGATCACATCATCGGTATCACGTCTATCGAGAGGGGACAAATACCGGCAACACAGAAGGGAACACAATCAATGCAATGCACAATATGATGCATGATCATGACATGGCAAAATGAATGTGTTTTGGGCTAATGCAACTAGCAACAGATTAAATGAAGTTGGTTTGAATACAAGATTCAAATTCAAACTCCATATGTGATTATTCAAATGCCATTTAATTGATTTGTGCTAAACAGCAGCTATAAGTTGTTCTAACATGCATGAAAATGGTACATATGGATTCCTTGAATTTTTCTGATAATTTTTCATATATAAATTATTTAATTTGGAGTTACGGTTGAATTTCTATGATTTTTAGAAGTTTTAGGCATTTTCTGGAATTAATAAATCATTTAAGAATTATTTAAATTCCAGAAAACATTTACTGCGTCAGCAGTGCGTCACCGTGACGTCAGCAGGTCAACAGACGCTGCTGCTGGTCAAACCTGACGTGTGGGGGCCACACGTCAGTGACACAGGGTTGTTTAACTCACTGACAGGTGGGACCGGTCAACGGCCACGTCAGCTAGGTCAACTCCGACGCGTGGGGCCACTGTGGTTAACTTAAACTAAACAGGGGTTAAACCGTGGTTAGTTAAGGGTGTGGGGCCCATATGTCATCGACACGCGACACTGACTAAACGCAATTAGCACCTAAACTAATGGTGCCACGTCAGCCACCGGAGACCAGTCGGCGGCGACCACAGGACACGGCGGGGGCACGCCGGACTTACGCTAGAGGCGTCAGCTTGGCGCGCTGAGGGCACCGGGGGATGGCCCTTGCTCTCGCACATCCAGAGGACCAAGTGGGAGGTCGTGGGGTCGCCGGAACTCATGCCGGCGACGAGCTTTGGCGGCGACGGTGTTCGGTGGTGCTCGGGCGTGTCGCTACGGTGCATCAGTGAGCAAATGGAGAGGCTGGGCAACACCTGCTAGACACGGGGAGCACTAAGAGCAGCATAGTGAGGCCAGGGGAGCACGGAGGCTATGCGTGCAGCAGCAATGGCGGACGGTGGCTTCGGTGCTCGTGGGGAACAGCGCTACGGTACGGAGGAGAGCATGCTGAGTTAGGGGAGAAGGTCAGTGGCTCACGGCGATGACGAGGGGACGCTCGGCGAGGTCGGGGACGGTCCAGAGCCGACGAATTTGACGAAGATGGCCGGCGGTCCCGAGGTTGAAGAAGACATCGAGGGCGGTGTTGCGGCACGTCCGGGGCCTTGTGGCTCGGTGGGGAGAAAGAGGGGGTCGAGGCGGAGCCTTTGAGCGCATCGGCGAGACTAGGGGGTGGCGGTGGCCGCGAGGGAGCTCGTCGGTGGCGGCGGCTCCGTTCGGGCGAGTGAGAGAGAGGTCTAGGGGAGAGGATGAGGACGCGGGAGAGTGAGGGAGAGAGGCAGGGAGGGGCGTGGCGTCTCCGGGGCGTCGAGGAGGAAGCAGGAGGTGGCCAGGGGGAAGCAGGAGGTGGCCGAGCAGGGTGGAGGTGGCGCGCGCGGCGGCGGCGCGGTGTCCGTCCTCCTGGCAGGGAGGAAGACGACAGGTGGGGAGTGGAGATGGGCTGGGCCGTGCTGCTGGGCCAGGTGGGCTACCAGGTGAGCGCCAGGTAGTCCTTCTCTCTCTTTCTATTTCTGTTTTTATTTATCTATTTTGTTCTGTGTTGTTTTAGTTTAGTAAAATACTAAACCATTTTATAAAATCCTGAAAATAGTTATGTGGCTAGAGTTAAAATATACCAAACCACATAAAATGTTCCAGTAATTATTGGACATATATTATTTATATATCAAATATATATCCAATGCAAATAGCTATTTATTTAATTCAAAGGCCCAAAATAATTAACTCTGAGATACCAAAAATATTGTTTTGAGTTTTACCTCTTTGCAATATTTTCAGAGACTAAGAGGAACATTTTCTTGGACTTCTTTGAGGAGATTTTAATGTTGATCATTTTTAGAAGGTTTCTGAGGCTTTGAAAATTCCTCAATTCAAATTTCATTTGAATTAAAACATGATGCTCACATGAGGGTCTAGCCTAGTGCATAACAGGACCAGGGATGTGACAACTCACCCCCACTAAACAAAAATCTCGTCCCGAGATTCAAGCGTAGGGTAAGGTGAAGGGGAAACGCAACTAGTATAATCTTCACGATCCAGGGTGCACTTCATAAGAGCGTTGATTCGATCACCATCATTGTCTCGAAGTCTTTCTCTGAGAACTCCAACTAACATGACAAGAAGAGGGAAGGAAAACTCTAGAAGAATTAATCTTCTCAAAGAACGAACAACTCAGGATTAACTCACGGAATGGAACATAGCAACATCTCTCGAGCTGAGAGACGAAGCACACCTCTAGAGGAATGGAGTGGAACAGATGACGAAGGTTCACTAGGTAGACAACGATTCCACACCTAAGGAGGTGGTGAACGGTTGTCAACGTAGCGAGGAGTTGAGTTGCCATTATACCTCAACAAGACATCCTGGAGGGGGGGGGGGTGATTCGTAGATATATCCCCTTAAGTGGCAAAAGAATTACCTTTGATTCAGAGATCATTGAAACTCTTTAAACCAGCCTAGGACAATTCTCGAGCGATCGTTTGGAGGGGGTCGGTAGAATGGCATACTCGGACTTGGATGATGTGGATTACCTTGTTGAAGACAACATAATGGATGAATTTGCTTATCACCGGAAATGGAAGAGACCCATGGTAGAATGGCACATTGGCGGTGCAAGCTGGGAACAAAATGCAAATGCTGGGAATGATTCTGGTAACTGGGGAAGAACCCAACAATAGAGAGTGAATTCACTGTTTGAAAGGTCATAGCATTGCCGAGGAAACTGAGAGCAATCCCAGTTAGTGCCGATGATATCACCTAGCGCTTGTGCGTGCTCTCAAGAACTTGAGCATTTCCATAATCATCAAGGTTTTATCAACGTCCGTGTCAAGGGTGCTGACAACACAACATACTACCATGATGAATGGTGATGGAGGATGCAGATGCAAAGGAAGATAACACCTTCTCAGATTTCACCTTAGCGAGGCCAAGGGGACGAAATCTGGATGATCGACCGAGAGACATTTAGCACTCTGCTTCTAATGTTCTCCTTGATGTGCTAGCGTAATCCACCCATAGATATGGTTTGATATCTAGAACATCAAGTAAAAGGTCGGGCTTCGGAATCTCAAAAATCCATAGGGGCAACTAGGGAGTAAATCCTACGAAATCCCTATGGGGAGGTGGCCAGCTTCTCCAATCAAGATATTATAATAACAGGTCTTCCGGCTGGGTGTGTTGGCCACGACATCCACTTTACCGGTTTCCGAGGGACCGATATTATAGTTTTTTGGGAAATGTTCCAAACCATCATATCTGCCTGAGATTCAGATCTGGTTGGTGTCAGGATATCCCAGACTCATCGAGTCTAGGAAGAAAAACGAAAGTTTGCAACACAAATCGACGAGATGACGTTGCGAGATTCTTGGGAAATGAACTATGATAGCAAGCTCCAAAACATGAGCTGGTTCTGCTACGCACGTGTGAGCACGCTGTTCCAGGCAAACATGATCACATGGTAGTCTTACAATAAAACACTACCGAGTTCTGGTAGGGAAGCATCATTGAGGATATAGGAATCTTGTGCATGAACTAGTATTAGCACAGCAACTCCTTTTCCTTGAACAAATCAATCAGTGGCTTGGTGTGCTCGGAACACATATGGAATGAAGGTTGCAAATCTCCAAACCACAGAATACTTCGCACATGTGTATGACTGACTTGGGATGATTCCAGAGGAAGCAAAACTAACTTTCTCAAATTCACGGCGGCAACTTTCACCAAATGCACGTGTATAAGAGGAAGTCACTCCTTCCATCAAACAAGTACTTCATGAGCTAGCATGAAGAAAATGCTTTCGAAAGTTTCCAACACTAGCTTAATGTTTAGCAAAATTATGGAGGAGACAAGGATGTTGTCGATGGGCTCAACAATAATTCATCCAGATTCCCATGAAGATGGAATTCCCTAATTATGTGAACATGTGATAGCATTGGTCAGACCCAAAGAATATAATGGTGTATGCTCGAGGAAAATCCACGAGTAAGTCAACATTACGAAAATCATTGGTTCTGATTTGATTTGACGATAACCCATACTCAAATCAAAGTTTTTATAAGGCAATAGGTCCAATAACTGATCACAGGGACCAATCGCTGAAGATATCATCTTTCTTCAACTCACACAAACACAAGATATCCCTTTTGGAAAATGAACTAAGTTAGGCAGGCTTTTATCTTCCAACTCTCCAAGTTGTTGTCTAGCTTAACCAACTAGCTCAGCGGTATCCAACACGGGTTCTTGGAGAAATAGTGGTTTACAGGAAACCATCTTGATCACGAACTCAACATAGCGGTCAGGTGACAATCTGGTAATACTTCCGAGAAGATAATCGAAAAATCACGAACCACCGATATGTTACTAAGCTCGAGGACAATCTTGCTTTTCAGGGCAAGACGATATGATCAAAGAGCGAGGGATTTGGAATAATCCTAACTCATCGATCAAGGAGTGCACCAGGAAAAGGCTAGGTAGCATGATCAACCTTAGAATGATGATTCAAAAACCAACACGCTAAGAATGAAATTATTGTCTATTAACTACCAAGAAACAAGGTTGCTAGGAGTATTGAATTCACACATCACGATTCACTTGTCGGCATTCCGGTTGCGACAACACGGAACCGAGGGATGAATAATGATGGCGAGAAGTATCACTGTACCAAGAGTTCATAGGATGGTGTGCAATTCCTACGATAATCCCGATATAAAAGATGGTAATAAAGGTAGAACAGAATCAAAAGCTCGGTTGGCATTTTGATCTGCGGAGCACAATTGCTTTGACCCAATCCTAGATATGGATGAGGTACTGGAGTTTGTTTCTCCTAGCCATTCCGGAATAGAATGGCTTGACAGACCACAAGAGTAGTAAGCATCGATGAACGAATGCACACATAATCTTGACTATCAATTGATAGGCAAGGGTCAGAAGACAACTAAAGAGGGACAACTAAAAGGAACATACGATTTTCTGAGTTGTGGATGCATGGTTTAGCATGTCGAACGAAGTTCAACATATTTCTTCCGGATAACCCATGCAGAAAGGTAGAACTGACAGAGTCACAATATAGCATGGAGAACTCATCAAGAGCACTCTGGTTGTGATCGTTCAGTTCAACGAGGAACTTCTGCCATAAGTAGTTCATGGTATTTGGAAGAAGGATGTACCATGAACCTCGAGGACTATCGCAAGGTTACTAATATCCTAAAGGAACTAGCAACACTATCAACAAGATGTAAGTAGGGTGAATCTCGGGTTCAAAACCCAGGAATAGAATACCTACTACTAAGTAGCATCACGGAATGCTTTCGAGAATAAAGGCCAGAATCATCACACTAGGACACAAATCATGGCTAGACCACTAGATGATCCCCTGAGACACCTAGGGTCATAATAATAATTCCGACATAAATGTCAAGGCAATAGAATACCTCAACTCAACAATTAGTGTGATTGAGCTGGCATAAAGGAACATCGAAACCAGAGGGAAAGGATTTTGCAAATGCATTAGACTGTTTAGAAACCTGGGATGACTCGGACAGCATAACGGCTGTAAATGCTCAGAAAAGATTTGAGACATTCACAAAAATGGTGGCATAACCACTCAGAGGCACAATATCAAGGTTTCGAGATCAACAGTTAACATACAGAAGTCGTAGGAACTGAACTCAAGCTTAAATCCAACAATCTATAAGTCTACGGATTAGGAACACGTGATCCTGATAGAAAGAAGAGATAACCTAGTTCTTAATCCCCGTAGGAAAGATAAGATGACTCAGATCAGAAGTGCATGAGGTAAAGGAATAAAAAGAGCCTTACGTTCCATCCCACAATCAATTCCCTTATATAACTAAAGAATTTCTAGACTCAACTTCGACCAGTTTGGCTTGGTAATCCTACAGGCAGTCAAGCTCTGATACCAACGCTGTCAGGACCCCGACTCAATGCCACATCGATCTAGCATGTAACACCTCATATCACTTTGCGGCCTCACGCACGGTATTCCCACGGGTGTCGCCTTACCTTTACCCGGGACCGTTTGCGCCTTTTGGCACACGTATATGACAGTGTCGCTAGCATCTATATGATAAGGAGCCCGGGCTGACATGGCTAGTCGTAAACCCAAAGTGGCACAAACTTACAGGGACAGGCATCCGTGACCCAGCATCGAACGTGTCGGTCATCAGCGAGTGAATCCAGGCTGTAGCACTGGGCTAGCAGGACTCCGGTGAACCGGGCTGTAGCGGGCTAACAGGACTCCGGTATTCATCGCGTGACATTTCCCCGAAGGGACAGACACAGGAACGAAGAAGGACACATGCCGGCCAGCCTAAGTGTTCCGGAGCAGTAGCAAGCTACCATGGCTCGGTGGAATCACTAGGAGACATTTCCCGGTAAGAGAGGCTACTAAGGATAAACAACTAGATAGTCAGATCCCACACATACCAAGCATTTCAATCATACACACAATATGCTCGATATGTGCAAATACAACAAGGCATCACAACATGACTCTACGACACAAGTAAGTATTCAATAGGCTCCGAGGAGCGAGATATTACAAACATGGGTCTCATGACCCAACATTCAGAGCATCCAAAACAAAGCACAAGCGGAAGCTATCATGTATGAGTACAGACATCTATAAATGAAAAAGGCTTGAAAGCCTGACTATCTATCAGATCCTGCCGAGGGCACAAGATCGTAGCTGAGGTAACAAGCTAAACGTCGAAGTCCACGCGAAACTACTAGTGAGACCGAAGTCTCTCTGCAAAAACATAAAATAGGCAAACGTGAGTACAAATGTACCCAGCAAGACTTACATCAGAACTAACTACATATGCATCATTATCAACAAAGGGGTGGTGGGGTTTAACTGTAGCAAGCCAGCTTTGACTCGGTGGCTATCCTAAACTACGACTGCAAGCGACTCTTTTGAGGTGACGCACACGAGTCCACATATTCACCATATCAATACACCACTATGGATCCGCTCCCGTCTCCCTACGAGAACGCCATCCATAGCACTCACGCTTATCTTGCGTATTTTAGAGTATCCACTTTCACTTGTCTATGAACTGATATAAGCAACCCAGAAGTCCTTTTCCACGGACACGGCTATTCGAATAGATCAAATTAACCCTGCAGGGGTGTACTTCTTCACACACGCTCTCACCACTTACCGTTGTTTACACGACATGTACTCGGCAACCTTCAAGCGGAAGCCCAACGTGGGTGTCGGCCACGGCCTACCTAAACACTCGAGTCTCTAGTCCAGGTTTATCGCCTATTCGGGTTCCATCCATGAGGAGATCCGGCCGGAGTTTCGCTCACAGCCCCAAACGATGTGTACAGGGTTCCGTGACACCAAACGGGCACCCGGTTTACCCGGCCACGTGCCTACCGCATCACAGCCCACCCCTACGGTCAGCGCTGCGCACGGGCTCCAGCATACTACAAACACCAGAAACTACTTGCAACTCCTGGACAGAGGACAAGGGTGATCAAGAAGCCGAGAGGGTCCATTGGTTTCGGGCCCAATGCGTGGTAGTAGCTGAATCATGGATCACAAATACAGAGCTCAGTTCCTGAGGACGGCTGCAATGAGACAACCCACCATGTACTCCTACATGGCCTCTCACCGCTACCTTTATCAAATCGTATTCACACACTTAGCTCACACACAGTAGGACATGTTCACACACCTCTGATTCATCCCCGATGAATCAGACCTGACTCAACTCTAAGCAGTAGCAGGCATGACAAACAAGCATGGATGAGTAGGAACAACAGGGCTCAAACAACTCCTACTCATTCTAGTGGGTTTCATCTATTTACTGTGGCAATGACAGGTCATGCAAAGGATAAAGGGGTTCAGCTACCGCAGCAAGTAACAGATGAATCGGTGTTGTCCTAATGCATTAAAAGAGAGCAGGAGCGAGAGAGTGGGATTTTATCGGAATGAACAAGGGGGTTTTGCTTGCCTGGCACTTCTGAAGATAGCATTGAGTCTTCATCAGTGTCAACGATCACATCATCGGTATCACGTCTATCGAGAGGGGACAAATACCGGCAACACAGAAGGGAACACAATCAATGCAATGCACAATATGATGCATGATCATGACATGGCAAAATGAATGTGTTTTGGGAAGCAGGAGGTGGCCGAGCAGGGTGGAGGTGTCGCGCGCGGCGGCGGCGCGGTGTCCGTCCTCCTGGCAGGGAGGAAGACGACAGGGGGGGGAGTGGAGATGGGCTGGGCCGTGCTGCTGGGCCAGGTTGGCTACCAGGTGAGCGCCAGGTAGTCCTTCTCTCTCTTTCTATTTCTGTTTTTATTTATCTATTTTGTTCTGTGTTTTTTTAGTTTAGTAAAATACTAAACCATTTTATAAAATCCTGAAAATAGTTATGTGGCTAGAGTTAAAATATACCAAACCACATAAAATGTTCCAGTAATTATTGGACATATATTATTTATATATCAAATATATATCCAATGCAAATAGCTATTTCTTTAATTCAAAGGCCCAAAATAATTAACTCTGAGATACCAAAAATATTGTTTTGAGTTTTACCTCTTTGCAATATTTTCAGAGACTAAGAGGAACATTTTCTTGGACTTCTTTGAGGAGATTTTAATGTTGATCATTTTTAGAAGGTTTCTGAGGCTTTGAAAATTCCTCAATTCAAATTTCATTTGAATTAAAACATGATGCTCACATGAGGGTCTAGCCTAGTGCATAACAGGACCAGGGATGTGACAGAACTCCCCGAAATTTTCCTCCCCCTCGCTTCTACCATGGTTTTTTCCGTCATGGACGGCCCAAAGAATGTCATGCAGCTGCGTCTCCGGCCCGCCCAGGACGAAAAGTGTTGGGGAACGTAGTAATTTCAAAATTTCCTACGCACACGTGAGATCATGGTGATGCTTAGCAACGAGAGGGGAGAGTGTTGTCTACGTACTCTCGTAGACCGACAGCGGAAGCGTTATGACAACGCAGTTGATATAATCGTACGTCTTCACGGCCCGACCGATCAAGCACCGAAACTACGACACCTCCGAGTTCTAGCACACGTTCAGCTCGATGATGATCCCCGGACTCCGATCCAGCAAAGTGTCGGGGAAGAGTTCCATCAGCACGACGGCGTGGTGACGATCTTGATGTTCTACTGTCGCAGGGCTTCGCCTAAGCACCACTACAATATTATCAAGGACTATGGTGGAGGGGGGCACCGCACACGGCTAAGAGAACGATCTTGAAGATCAACTTGTGTATCCATGGGGTGCCCCCTGCCGCCGTATATAAAGGAGTGGAGGAGGGGAGGGCCGGCCCTCTCTATGGCGTGCCCTAGGGGAGTCCTACTCCCACCGGGAGTAGGATTCCCCCTTTCCTAGTCCAACTAGGAGTCCTTCCAAGTTGTAGGAGTAGGATACAAGGAAGGGGAAGAGGGAAGAGAAGGAAGGAGGGGGCGCCGCCCCTCCCCCTAGTCTAATTCATACTAGTCAATGGGGGGGCGCGCGGCCTACCTCTCCCTTTCCCCTAAAGCCCAATAAGGTCCATATACTTCTTCCCCCGTATTCCCGTAACTCCACGGTACTCCGAAAAATACCCGAACCACTCGGAACCTTTCGGATGTCCGAATATAGTCGTCCAATATATCGATCTTTATGTCTCGGCCATTCGAGACTCCTCGTCATGTCCCCGATCTCATCCGGGACTCCGAACTCCTTCGGTACATCAAAACTCATAAACTCATAATATAACTGTCATCGAAACCTTAAGCGTGCGGACCCTACGGGTTCGAAAACAATGTAGACATGACCGAGACACGTCTCCGGTCAATAACCAATAGCGGAACCTGGATGCTCATATTGGCTCCTACATATGCTACGAAGATCTTTATCGGTCAGACCACATAACAACATACGTTGTTCCCTTTGTCATTGGTATGTTACTTGCCCGAGATTCAATCGTCGGTATCTTAATACCTAGTTCAATCTCGTTACCGGCAAGTCACTTTACTCATTCCGTAATACATCATCTCACAACTAACTCATTAGTTGCAATGCTTGCAAGGCTTATGTGATGTGCATTATCGAGAGGGCCCAGAGATACCTCTCCGACAATCGGAGTGACAAATCCTAATCTCGAAATACGCCAACCCAACATGTACCTTTGGAGACACCTGTAGATCTCCTTTATAATCACCCAGTTACGTTGTGACATTTGGTAGCACACAAAGTGTTCCTCCGGCAAACGGGAGTTGCATAATCTCATAGTCATAGGAACATGTATAAGTCATGAAGAAAGCAATAGCAACATACTAAACAATCGGGTGCTAAGCTAATGGAATGGGTCATGTCAATCACATCATTCTCCTAATGATGTGATCCCGTTAATCAAATGACAACACATGTCAATGGTTAGGAAACATAACCATCTTTGATTAACGAGCTAGTCAAGTAGAGGCACACTAGTGACGTTTAGTTTGTCTATGTATTCACACAAGTATTATGTTTTCGGATAATACAATTCTAGCATGAATAATAAACATTTATCATGATATAAGGAAATAAATAATAACTTTATTATTGCCTCTAGGGCATATTTCCTTCAGTCTCCCACTTGCACTAGAGTCAGTAATCTAGATCACATCGCCATGTGATTTAGCATCAATAGTTCACATCACCGTGTGATTAACACCCATAGTTCACACCGTCATGTGACCAACACTCAAAGGGTTTACTAGAGTCAGTAATCCAGTTCACATCTGTATGTGATTAATACCCAAAGAGTACTAAGGTGTGATCATGTTTTGCTTGTGAGAGAAGCTTAGTCAACGAGTCTGCCAAAATTCAGATCCGTATGTATTTTGCAAATTTCTATGTCATAATGCTTTGCATGGAGCTACTTTAGCTAATTGCTCCCACTTTCAATATGTATCCAGATGAAGACTTAGAGTCATCCGGATCAGTGCTAAAAACTTGTATCGACATAATCCTTTTACGACGAACCTTTTGTCACCTCCATAATCGAGAAACATATCCTTATTCCACTAAGGATAATTTTGACCGATGTCCAGTGATCTACTCCTAGATCACTATTGTACTCCCTTGCCAAAATTAGTGTAGGGTATACAATAGATCTGGTACATAGCATGGCATACTTTATAGAACCTATGGCTGAGGCATAGGGAATGACTTTCATTCTCTTTCTATCTTCTGCCGTGGTTGGGCATTGAGTCTTACTCAATTTCACACCTTTTAACACAGGCAAGAACTCTTTCTTTGACTGTTCCATTTTGAACTACTTCAAAATCTTGTCAAGGTATGTACTCATTGAAAAAACTTATCAAGCGTCTTGATCTATCTCTATAGATCTTGATGCTCAATATGTAAGCAGCTTCACCGAGGTCTTTCTTTGAAAAACTCCTTTCAAACACTTCTTTATGCTTTACAGAATAATTCTACATTATTTCCGATCAATAATATGTCATTCACATATACTTGTCAGAAATGTTGTAGTGCTCCCACTCACTTTCTTGTAAATACAGGCTTCACCGCAAGTCTGTATAAAACTATATGCTTTGATCAACTTATCAAAGCGTATATTCCAACTCCGAGATGCTTGCACCAGTCCATAGATGGATCGCTGGAGCTTGCATATTTAGTTAACACCTTTAGGATCGACAAAACCTTCTAGTTGCATCGTATACAACTCTTCTTTAATAAATCCATTAAGGAATGCAGTTTTGTTTATCCATTTGCCAGATTTCATAAAATGCGGCAATTGCTAACATGATTCAGACAGACTTAAGCATAGATACGAGTGAGAAACTCTCATCGTAGTCAACACCTTGAACTTGTCGAAAACCTTTTGCGGTAATTCTAGCTTTGTAGATAGTAACACTACTATCAGCGTTCGTCTTCCTCCTGAAGATCCATTTATTTTCTATGGCTTGCCTATCATAGGGCAAATCCATCAAAGTCCATACTTTGTTCTCATACATGGATCATATCTTAGATTTCATGGCCTCAAACCATTTCGCGGAATCTGGGCTCATCATCGCTTCCTCATAGTTCGCAAGTTCGTCATGGTCTAGTAACATGACTTCCAGAACAGGATTACCGTACCACTCTGGTGCGGATCTCACTCTGGTTTACCTACGAGATTCAGTAGTAACTTGATCTGAAGTTACATGATCATCATCATTAGCTTCGTCACTAATTGGTGTAGTAGTCACAAGAACAGATTTCTGTGATGAACTACTTTCCAATAAGGGAGAAGGTACAATTACCTTATCAAGTTTTCTACTTTCCTCCCACTCACTTCTTTTGAGAGAAACTCCTTCTCTAGAAAGGATCCATTCTCAGCAATGAATATCTTGCCTTCGGATCTGTGATAGAAGGTGTACCCAACATTTTCTTTTGGGTATCCTATGAAGACGCACTTCTCCGATTTGAGTTTGAGCTTATCAGGATGAAACTTTTTCATATAAGCAACACAACCCCAAACTTTAAGAAACGACAACTTTGGTTTCTTACCAAACCACAGTTCATACGGTGTCGTCTCAATGGATTTAGATGGTGCCCTTTTTAACCTGAATGTAGCTGTCTCTAATGCATAACCCCAAAACGATAGTGGTAAATCGGTAAGAGACATCATAGATTGCACTATATCAAATAAAGTACGGTTATGACGTTCGGAAACACCATTACGCTGTGGTGTTCCAGGTGGCATGAGTTTGTGAAACTATTCCACATTGTTTGAATTGAAGGCCAAACTCGTAACTCAAATATTTTACTTCTGCGATTATATCATAGAAACTTTCATTTTTGTTACGATGATTCTCCACTTCACTCTGAGATTCTTTGAACTTTTCAAATGTTTCAGACTTGTGTTTCATCAAGTAGATATACTCATATCTGCTCAAATCATCTGTGAAGATCAGAAAATAATGATACCTACCACGAGCCTCAATATTCATCGAACCACATACATCAGTATGTATGATTTCCAACAAATCTGTTGCTCGCTCCATTGTTCTGGAGAATGGAGTCTTAGTCATCTTGCCCATTAGGCATGGTTCGCAAGCATCAAGTGATTCATAACCAAGTGATTCCAAAAACCCATCAGCATGGAGTTTCTTCATGCGCTCTACACCATTATGACCTAAACGGCAGTGCCACAAATAAGTTGCACTATCATTATTAACTTTGCATCTTTTTGTTTCAATATTATGATTATGTGTATCACTATGATCGAGATCCAACGAACTATTTTCATTGGGTGTGTAACCATATAAGGTTTTATTCATGTAAACAGAACAACAATTTATTCTCTTACTTAAATGAATAACTGTATTACAATAAACATGATCAAATCATATTCATGCTCAACATAAACACCAAATAACACTTATTTAGGTTCAACACTAATCCCGAAAGTATAGGGAGTGTGCGATGATGATCATATCAATCTTGGAACCACTTCTAACACACATCGTCACTTCACCCTTAACTAGTCTCTGTTTATTCTGCAACTCCCGTTTCGAGTTAGTAATCTTAGCAACTGAACTAGTATCAAATACTGAGGGGTTGCTATAAACACTAGTAAAGTACACATCAATAACATGTATATCAAATATACTTATGTTGACTTTGTCGTCCTTCTTATATGCCAATCACTTGGGGTAGTTCCGCTTCCAGTGACCAGTCCCTTTGTAGTAGAAGCACTTAGTCTCAGGCTTAGGACCAGAATTGGGCTTCTTCACTTGAGCAACAACTTGCTTGCTGTTCTTTTTGAAGTTCCCCTTCTTCCCTCTGCCCTTTTCTTGAAACTAGTGGTCTTGTCTACCATCAACACTTGATGTTTTTCTCGATTTCTACCTTCGTCAATTTCAGCATTACGAAGAGCTTGGGAATCGTTTCCGTTATCCCTTGCATATCATAGTTCATCACGAAGTTCTACTAACTTGGTGATGGTGACTAGAGAATTCTGTCAATCGCTATTTTATCTGGAAGATTAACTCCCACTTGATTCAAGCAATTGTAGTACCCAGACAATCTGAGCACATGCTCACTAGTTGAGCGATTCTCCTCCATATTTTAGCTATAGAACTTGTTGGAGACTTCATATCTCTCAACTCAGGTATTTGCTTGAAATATTAACTTCAACTCCTGAAACATCTCATATGGTCCATGACGTTCAAAACGTCTTTGAACTCCCGATTCTAAGCCGTTAAGCATGGTGCACTAAACTATCAAGTAGTCATCATATTGAGCTAGCCAAATGTTCATAACGTCTGCATTTGCTCCTGCAATAGGTCTGTCACCTAGTGGTGCATCAAGGACATCTTTCAACACAATTTTCTACTATAACATCATATCTCTCAACTCAGTTCAACTCAATTATTCTTCTGTGCAGCAATGAGGATAAACCTCAGATCACGGATCCAATCCGCATCATTTCTACTATAACATCTTTCAACACAATTTTCTCTAGGAACATATCAAAATAAACACAGGGAAGCAACAACGCGACCTATTGATCTACAACATGATTTGCAAAATACTACCTGGACTAAGTTCATGATAAATTTAAGTTCAATTAATCATATTACTTAAGAACTCCCACTTAGACAGACATCCCTCTAATCCCCTAAGTGATCACGTGATCCAAATCAACTAAACCATGTCCGATCATCACGTGAGATGGAGTAGTTTCATTGGTGAACATCACTATGTTAATCATATCTACTATATGATTCACGCTCGACCTTTCGGTCTCCGTGTTCCGAGGCCATATCTGTATATGCTTGGCTCGTCAAGTATAACCTGAGTATTCCGCATGTGCAACTGTTTTGCACCCGTTGTATTTGAACGTAGAGCCTATCACACCCGATCATCACATGGTGTCTCAGCACGAAGAACTTTCGCAACGGTGCATACTCAGGGAGAACATTTATTGATAATTAGTGAGAGATCATCTTAAAATGCTACCGTCAAACTAAGCAAAATAAGATGTATAAAAGATAAACATCATATGCAATCAAAATATGTGACATGATATGGTCATCATCATCTTGCGCCTTTGATCTCCATCTCCAAAGTATTGTCATGATCTTTATCATCACCGGCATGTCACCATGATCTCCATCATCTTGATCTATATCAATGTGTCATCACATGGTCGTCTTGCCAACAATTGCTCTTGCAACTATTGCTATCGCACAGCGATAAAGTAAAGCAATTATTGGGCACTTGCATCTTATGCAATAGAGAGACAACCATAAGGATTTTTCCAGTTGCTGATAACTTCAACAAAACATGATCATCTCATACAACAACTTATATCTCATCACGTCTTGACCATATCACATCACAACATGCCCTGTAAAAACAAGTTAGACGTCCTCTACTTGGTTGTTGCAAGTTTTACGTGGCTGCTACTGGGCTTAGCAAGAACTGTTCTTACCAATGCATCAAAACCACAACGATAGTTTGTCAAGTTGGTGTTGTTTTAACCTTCGCAAGGCCCGGGCTTAGCCACACTCGGTTCAACTAAAGTTGGAGAAACTGACACCCGCCAGCCACCTGTGTGCAAAGCATGTTGGTAGAACCAGTCTCGCGTAAGCGTACGCGTAATGTCGGTCCGGGCCGCTTCATCCAACAATACCGCTGAACCAAAGTATGACATGCTGGTAAGCAGTATGACTTATATCGCCCACAACTCACTTGTGTTCTACTCATGCATATAACATCAACACATAAAACCTGGCTCTGATACCACTGTTGGGGAACATAGTAATTTCAAAATTTCCTACGCACGCGTGAGATCATGGTGATGCATAGCAACCAGAGGGGAGAGTGTTGTCTATGTACTCTCGTAGACCGACAGCGGAAGCGTTATGACAACGTGGTTGATGTAGTCGTACGTCTTCACGGCCCGACCGATCAAGCACCGAAACTACGGCACCTCCGAGTTCTAGCACACGTTTAGCTCAATGACGATCCCCGGACTCCGATCCAGCAAAGTGTTGGGGAAGAGTTCCGTCAGCATGACGGCGTGGTGACGATCTTGATGTTCTACTGTCGCAGGGCTTCGCCTAAGCACCACTACAATATTATCGAGGACTATGGTGGAGGGGGGCACCGCACACGGCTAAGAGAACAATCTTGAAGATCAATTTGTGTGTCTATGGGGTGCCCCCTGCCCCCATATACAAAGGAGTGGAGGAGGGGAGGGCCGACCCTCTCTATGGCGCGCCCTAGGGGAGTCCTACTCCCACCGGGAGTAGGATTCCCCCTTTCCTAGTCCAACTAGGAGTCCTTCCAAGTAGTAGGAGTAGGAGACAAGGAAGGGGAAGAGGGAAGAGAAGGAAGGAGGGGGCACCGCCCCTCCCCTAGTCCAATTCGGACTAGTCAATGGGGGGTCGTGCAGCCTGCCTCTCCCTTTCCCCTAAAGCCCAATAAGGCCCATATACTTCTTCCCCCGTATTCCCGTAACTCCCCGGTACTCCGAAAAATACCCGAACCACTTGGAACCTTTCTGATGTCCGAATATAGTCGTCCAATATATCGATCTTTACGTCTCGACCATTTCGAGACTCCTCGCCATGCCCCGATCTCATCCGGGACTCCGAACTCCTTCGGTACATCAAAACTCATAAACTCATAATATAACTATCATCGAAACCTTAAGCGTGCGGACCCTACGGGTTCGAGAACAATGTAGACATGACCGAGACACGTCTCCGGTCAATAACCAATAGCGGAACCTGGATGCTCATATTGGCTCCTACATATTCTACGAAGATCTTTATCGATCAGACCGCATAACAACATACGTTGTTCCCTTTGTCATCGGTATGTTACTTGCCCGAGATTCGATCGTCGGTATCCTAATACCTAGTTCAATCTCGTTATCGGCAAGTCTCTTTACTCGTTCCGTAATACATCATCTCACAACTAACTCATTAGTTGCAATGCTTGCAAGGCTTATGTCATGTGCATTACCGAGAGGGCCCAGAGATACCTCTCCGACAATCGGAGTGACAAATCCTAATCTCGAAATACGCCAACCCAACATGTACCTTTGGAGACACCTGTAGAGCTCCTTTCTAATCACCCAGTTACGTTGTGACGTTTGGTAGCACACAAAGTGTTCCTCCGGCAAACGGGAGTTGCATAATCTCATAGTCATAGGAACATGTATAAGTCATGAAGAAAGCAATAGCAACATACTAAACGATCGGGTGCTAAGCTAATGGAATGGCTCATGTCAATCACATCATTCTCCTAATGATGTGATCCCGTTAATCAAATGACAACACATGTCTATGGTTAGGAAACATAACCATCTTTGATTAACGAGCTAGTCAAGTAGAGGCACACTAGTGACGTTTAGTTTGTCTATGTATTCACACAAGTATTATGTTTCCAGATAATACAATTCTAGCATGAATAATAAACATTTATCATGATATAAGGAAATAAATAATAACTTTATTATTGCCTCTAGGGCATATTTCCTTCAAAAAGCCCATTTTCTGTCATGATTTTTTGTCATAGAAGTAGGAGCCCACCACATCTATGATGATACCGGGTTTTGTCACAATTATCGTCATAGAAGTGTCATATGTATGACAGAACAAAAATTCGTTCGGCCCAAAATGTCACGGATGTGTCTTTTTTTTGTAGTGTCACCGATAGAAGTAGACGAAAGAGGGGCTGCCTTCTGGGGCATACCCAAGCTTTGGCTTTTAGGTGTCCTTAGATTATCTTGGGGGTGCCATGGGCATCCCCAAGCTTAGGCTATTGCAACTCCTTGTTCCATAATCCATCAAATCTTTACCCAAAACATGAAAACTTCACAACACAAAACTCAAAGTAGAAAATCTCGTGAGCTCCGTTAGTGAAAGAAAACAAAATACCACTTCAAGGTACTGTAATGAACTCATTCTTTATTTATATTGGTGTTAAACCTACTGTATTCAAACTTCTCTATGGTTTATAAACTATTTTACTAGCCATAGATTCATCAAAATAAGCAAACAACACACGAAAAACAGAATCTGTCAAAAACAGAACAGTCTGTAGTAATCTGTAGCTAGCGCAAGATCTGGAACCCCAAAAATTCTAAAATAAATTTCTGGACGTGAGGAATTTATCTATTAATCATCTTCAAAAATAATTAACTAAATATCACTTTCAAAATAAAAATGGCAGCAGTTCTCGTGTACGCTAAAGTTTCTGTTTTTTACAGCAAGATATCAAGACTTTCCCCAAGTCTTCCCAACGGTTCTACTTGGCACAAACACTAATTAAACACAAAAACACAAACAAAACAGAGGCTAGATAAATTATTTATTACTAAACAGGATCAAAAAGCAAGGAATAAAAATAAAATTGGTTTGCCTCCCTACAAGTGCTATCGTTTAACGCCCCTAGCTAGGCATAAAAAGCAAGGTTAGATCTAGGTATTGCCATATTTGGTAGGCAATCCATAAGTGACACTCATAATAGATTCATAAGATAATTTAATTTTCTTTCTAGGGAAGTGTTCCATGCCTTTCCTTAACGGAAATTGGAATCTAATATTTCCTTCCTTCATATCAATAATTGCACCAATTGTTCTAAGGAAAGGTCTACCAAGAATAATAGGACATGAAGGATTGCAATCTATATCAAGAACGATAAAATCTACGGGCACATAATTCCTATTTGCAACAATAAGAACATCATTAATTCTTCCCATAGGTTTCTTAATAGTGTAATCCGCAAGGTGCAAGTTTAGAGAGCAATCATCAAAATCACGGAAACCTAATAAATCACACAAAGTCTTTGGAATCGTGGAAACACTAGCACCCAAATCACACAAGCCATAGAACTCATGATCTTTAATTTTAATTTTAATAGTAGGTTCCCACCATAAATTTTCTAGGTATAGAAACTTCCAACTCAAGTTTTTCTTCATAAGATTGCATCAAGGCATCAACGATATGTTTAGTAAACACTTTATTTTGACTATAAGCATGAGGAGAATTTAGCACAGATTGCAACAAGGAAATGCAATCAATCAAAGAGCAATTTTCATAATTAAATTCCTTGAAATCTAGAATAGTGGGTTTAGCAACATCTAGGGTTTTAATTTCTTCAATCCCACTTTCATCAAATTTAGCATCCAGATCTAAAAACTCCGAATTTTTGGAATGCCTTCTAGGTAAAGGTGGATCATATTAAGTCCCATCATTATCAAGATTCATATTGCAAAACAAAGATTTAATAGGGGACACATCAATAACTTTTAGATCTTCATCTTTATTTTCATAAAAAAAACCGGTTTAGCGGCCATCCTAAGAACTAAGGTAGCCTGCTTATCCGAAATTTCAGCAGTCAATTTCTCAAGACGAGCAATTTGGGATCTTAAACCATCAAATTCTTTAGACATATCATCGAGCTCCTTATTCATAAAACTCATAAAAAAATTTGATCCTTAAGCAATTTTCTAAAGAAACTATTATGCTCAAATTGCAAGACCATAAAACTCCTAACGTTGTTTTCGATTTCTTCTAACCTTTTAAGGTGAAGATCACCAAATCGGGGAAGAGCCATCGAGACAAGCAAGCAATCAAATACACAAGCAAACAACAGGCAAGCGGTAAAAAGAGGCAAATAGAGAAAGAGAGGGAGGATAGAGAGAGAGGGTGAATAAAACGGCAAGGGTGAAGTGGGGCAGAGGAAAACGAGAGGCAAATGGAAAATAATGTAATGCGGGAGATAAGGGTTGTGATGGGTACTTGGTATGTTGACTTTTGCGTAGGCGCTAGAAATGTCTCATTGTCGGAAGTCAAATCTTGACTTGCACGAACCTCCCCGGCAACGGCGCCAGAAATTCTTCTTGCTACCTCTTGAGCACTGCGTTGGATTTCCCCGAAGAGGAAAGGATGATGCAGCAAAGTAGCGTAAGTATTTGCCTCAGTTTTTGAGAACCAAGGTATCAATCCAGTAGGAGGTTGCGTGAGCGTCCCCTAGTACCTGCACAAAGCAAATAACTCCTCGCAACCAACGCGATAAGGGGTTGTCAATCCCTTCATGGTCACTTACGAGAGTGAGATCTGATAGATATGATAAGATAATATTTTTGGTATTTTTATGATAAAGATGCAAAGTAAAATAAAAGTAAAGGAAATAACTAAGTATTGGAAGATTAATATGATGACGATAGACCCGGGGGCCATAGGTTTTACTAGTGGCTTCTCTCAAGAGCATAAGTATTTTACGGTGGGTGAACGAATTACTGTTGAGCAATTGACAGAATTGAGCACAGTTATGAGAATATCTAGGTATGATCATGTATATAGGTGTCACGTCGAAGACAAGTAGACCGACTCCTGCCTGCATCTACTACTATTACTCCACTCATCGACCGCTATCCAGCATGCATCTAGAGTATTAAGTTCATGGAAACAGAGTAACGCCTTAAGCAAGATGACATGATGTAGAGGGATAAATTCATGCAATATGATTAAAAAACCATCTTGTTATCCTCGATGGCAACAATACAATACGTGCCATGCTGCCCCTACTGTCACTGGGAAAGGACACCGCAAGATTGAACCCAAAGCTAAGCAATTCTCCCATTGCAAGACAGATCAATCTAGTAGGCCAAACCAAACTGATAATTCGAAGAGACTTGCAAAGATAACCAATCATACATAAAAGAATTCAGAGAAGATTCAAATGTTGTTCCTAGATAATCTTGATGATAAACCCACAATTCATCGATCTCAACAAACACACCGCAAAAAGAAGATTACATCGAATAGATCTCCACAAGAGAGGGGGAGAACATTGTATTGAGATCCAAAAAGAGAGAAGAAGCCATCTAGCTAATAACTATGGACCCGAAGGTCTGAGGTAAACTACTCACACTTCATCGGAGAGGCTATGGTGTTGATGTAGAAGCCCTCCGTGATGGATGCCCCCTCGGACGGAGCTTCGGAACAGGCCCCAAGATGGGATCTCGCGGATACAGAAAGTTGCGGTGGTGGAATTAGGGTTTTAGCTCCGTATCTGATCGTTTCGGGGTACGTAGGTATATATAGGAGGAAGGAGTATGTCAGTGGAGCAACAAGGGGCCCACGAGGGTGGAGGGCGCGCCTGGGGGGGTAGGCGCGCCCCCCTACCTCGTGGCCTCCTCCTTTGTTTCTTGACGTAGGGTCCAAGTCTCCTGGATCATGTTCGGTGAGAAAATCACGTTCCCGAAGGTTTCATTCCGTTTGGACTCCGTTTGATATTCCTTTTCTTCGAAACCCTAAAATAGGCAAAAAAACAGCAATTCTGGGTTGGGCCTCCAGTTAATAGGTTAGTCACAAAAATAATATAAAAGTGGAAAATAAAACCCAATAATGTCCAAAACAATAGATAATATAGCATGGAGCAATCAAAAATTATAGATACGTTGGAGACGTATCAGTCTACACTATTGTAGAGCAGCTATATACTGGTGCCCAGCAAACCATTGTTGCAACAATGCATAAGAAAACTCCTTCAACACTTATCCAAGACACTCTGAATTAATTATCAGCGCTGCCCAAAAGAATTGAGGACTTAAAACGGGGAGCCGCTAGAGCTGGCGCGTTAACCCGGAAGATTTGGCCAACGGCTGTCCCAATGTTAAAGAAGATGGGTCTGACTTTAGTACTGATGACTTTGCAGCAATAGCAAGAGCTATGCGTCCGTTAGCAAGCAAGCTAGCTGACGAAACTAGCTTAACCACATACCAGGCGTCTTATGATGCTGACAAGAAGAAGATTGGGGCGCCGGTTCATGAGCCAACAGATCTCATTCCTCTGATTCGTAAGCAGATCTTTGCCCCTAACATTGATCCATCCAATCTTATTGATGATGAAGATGTGTTTAGAGCATTGACCGGTATCAACTGGGCTACACCTGACTTCCAGCTGATGGATAAGCAAGGAGTTGAAGAGGAAGAAGAAACGCGGGGAGATCCTAGGGCCTCAACCCGCCAAGAATCATGAGCCGGTGTACTTATCAGAATACTGTATGAATAATTTTCATGAGTGCCTGTTCTCATTGGGCCATCAGATGCCTTGTAATAGGCTAGCCTGAACTCTTTTGTTGACTATGCCATCGTGCATATTTTGCTTTGCATGACATTGTTGATCCGTCAATGTAAGATCTGCCACTTGGGCTTATGTTATTTAGCAATTTGAATCTGTTCCTGCATACAGACAGATCACAAGTGTCCTGGCGGTTTACCGCAGGACGGGTCATAACGCCAATATAAAACTGTTGGTAACTAAAATAGTTCATAACCAGGGCCGGTTTAATCATGACTGAATATATTCAAAAAATATCATACATGTGATATATGATGAAAAACTGTCGGCTTATTATGTCAATGCAATATGGGTGACGACCAAAAACATAGAAGAGAAATAATTCCAAGTACTAAATGCCATCATATGCTGCCGGGTTATCACAAACCTATGTTTGAGTTGTGCTACGCAGTCAGACTCTCTATGGTCTGTGTAACCCGGTCATTAATTCGCCAAGTAGGTCAGAGCTATGCCCATATGAAGTTTGAATACTGGCTTGATAGCCGAAATCCCAAGGTAATCAGAGCTGAGCTCTCATGAAAGTATCATATTGGCTTGGTAGCCGAATTATCAAGGTAATCAGAGTTGTGCTCACATGAAATTATCATATTGGTAGCCGAATTATCAAGGTAACCAGAGCTGTGCTCTCATGAATTTATCATACTAGTCGTCAACCCGTGCATTTGTACGGGCTAGTCCTATTCTACATAACATTATTATTTGGTCATGTATCAATAGCTTTGGTTGACTTTGATTTTCTATTCATGAATTGTTCATATGAGATTGTAAACTTGTAAGCTAACTTTATAACTTTAGTTTTTTAAAGAATACTACTGAGAACATCTAAGTCTTTTTTTTTCACAAAAAAAACATGCAAGTGTTTACCTTCATATAAAAAAGCTTGGAGAAATGCCATCTGTATCCCAATCCATATTCTAACTTAAATGGGTTAAACCTACGTAGGTGTGCATGCCCACGTATGTGGATGTACCTTTTCTGAATGGTGATGAATTCCAATACCAGAATCCTATTTAGGATTGATAAGAAATATATATGCATCTAAATTAAGGTAAATTTCTACAACATAGTTGCAACATGGTTAGTTACACTTCCATTCGTGAAAGAAAAAATATTTTGCAAAACCTCTAGTAGTGGTTAGCACTAACTTTTTGGGTTAAAGAATCCAGGGGTAATAAAATCAAATTCACATTTAGGGAAATTTGTCTTAGTGTTTAACCGAGGATATAATCGATAACCATACTGTCCTTATTGTGACCTCGACAATGTCTTATAAATTCAAGTGGAATGGAATGGTTAGATGAATTCTAGTCGTCAACATGTGCTTCCGCGGGGGCACTAGTATTTTGTAAAAAGGATAAATGAATATATTAAAAGCATTATTTCTTAGATACACAATGTTTAGAGGTAGAAAATATAATATAAGACTTTTGAAGGATTCATATTGTAAACATGTAAAGTTCGGTTTGTTGAAAAAGAATGCAATTTTGACATCCTAAGTGCTATGAAAATGGTTCCAAATTCATAAAAACCACAAAAAAAACTTGCTATATGTCAGAAAATAGAAACCACAAGGAGAAATTTATTACTACACCATAGAATAATTTGAGAAAACTTGATCGTACAGGTTAGAATATTCTAGCTTAGCATCAGAGACCATAGCTTGTCAACACATAAGAGACTATGACATGAGAGACAGTTCCTTTGGCAGTGTGTGAGCTTCTCATTCCTACCCAAGGACATTGACATGTACCTGTTTGTATATAGCTCATCGGAATGAGAATATCTATCTCTGTGAAGTGATTTTTCATGATAGTTAGGATAGTGTCATAACATAATGCAAACATAATAAATAATAATCTACAAACTTCAGGACAAATACTGGTTATTTTCAAGAAGAAATTCTGTACTAACATTGCTCTGTCGGCTTCATTTCAACAACTTCAAAATTATGAGGTCCTAACATAGAGCATCTAGAAATAAAAATTATGTACCATTGCGTATGGATTTTCTATCGATTTATTAAATCGTATCTATATGTGTGTACCAAGACAAAATAAAATGGAAGCACAATACAAAAATTTCGAAGAAAATAATAAGCTAAGATGACATCTGTAATCATGGATTTCTGCTCAGACCTCGTTGCGTATAGAAATTTATTGCTACAATCACAGAGTTCTGCTCAGCACAACACCAATCCACACCTCATCGCAATCAATGGGTTCTGTGAAATCTTTACTTCGATCTCATTTCTCTGTTGGCAAATCTATTTATATTTTAGCAAAATTTTGCATGTAAAGGTATTGGGTTACCTGATGATTTTCAAATCGACATGAACTTTAGTTGCAGCTGTAGATGATACAGCATGAGTATGCTGTATATACTTGATATTTACATTCCAATAGAATAAATATGAACATAAAAATACTTACATTCTATTAATATAAATCCACAGCTTTCAAATTTCTGACAGCTATTAATGTTACTATGACTACACAGTCCAAAGAATCCTCGTCAATTTTTTGACCTTCTCACATTAATGTCTTGATCCCTGTATATTCCAAGACTCGTAACTATTAGCAACCATGGTACTTGTAGTCATTTAGTTTCTTTCAATATATCACTCAATTCGAATCACAATAATCTTGAATCTTTGAAATCCCATGAGTTGTCTACGCTTCTTCAGCAAGTCCGATGTAAGTTGCTATGACAACTATATCTCATGAATAAAAATTGGTGTTAATAAGTAATAAACCAGAGCTCTTACTATTTAAGAACGTGAGCAGCAGTAATCAGATCCAATCCAAGTATAATAGTAGAAAAACAAATTGATCTTGCTGCGTGTCGCTCTTGACCATTCCTTCAGAATAGCCAGTGTCCGAATTCAATCAACTACGGTGGGCAAGATATTAAAAAAATTGTAATCAATACTTGCTAGATCAAGTACATAATGCAAGAATAAACATACATGAAGATCTGAACGTGCAGAAGTCGTATGAAGAGCCATGTATAGCCACTAATTCTTTAGAGAGAGAGAGAGATGAGGGCCGTTTTGGTTTGCAGCAATAAAGAAACTGATCGGCACACAACACAATAGCTACTTTTACTTAATGAGCATAAAACAATATATGCAATTCATTGGCAGCAATAAGAATACGCATATGGCATGTAGAAAAAATATCTGGAAAAAAATACCTATTGATGACTGTTAGTTAGAGAGTATGTATACCATGTAATACACCATATCCTAAATTCAGGAACTTGAGCATTGGTTTGAAGGTTATTTTGTTAGCTTTTATCCTTCATAAACTGTAAATCTCCACAATCATCTGAAAAGAAACAACTCA
Organism: Triticum aestivum; assembly: GCF_018294505.1. NCBI lineage: Eukaryota > Viridiplantae > Streptophyta > Magnoliopsida > Poales > Poaceae > Triticum > Triticum aestivum. The sequence continues at coordinate 91,149,465 of NC_057812.1, read as the reverse complement.
ACCTGCATACTTTTTCTCTGAATATTATCTCAAACAAACGTTTATTCAATTGGGATGCGAGGAGTAACTCATGCAGATGGGGAACAATTTTGTCCTTGTTATATCCTTGACGCCAAAGTCAAGCTGTTCTTGATTACAAATCATGTGAATGGCGGGCGTCTCTAGCTGTGGTTGTCGCCTTCCAGGCCACGCTGATCTTTAACTTGCATCACCTCACACCTTCCTTGTTCAACCTGTATGACACATCTGCAATAAAACATCATAGCAATGTAAGGAGATAACAGAAAATATCAGCAATTCAAAGCTCCATTGCCTATCTTTTTTATAGAGAAAAGGCCAGAACCCGACTTTATAAATAAAGCCACATGGTAGCGTCACGAGACCAAACAGGAAAGAGACCAGTTAACGAGGAGAACACACACAGCGCACGGAACGAAAAGTATATAAGAGTAGCCAAGGAAGGATGGATACAGGCAACTGCCATACACGGCGCGTAGGCCGGAAAGGAGTGAGACCTAAACTCCGCAAACAGCACCACCAGGATTAGACGACAGGATCCCGTCCGGAGATGTGAGATGCTGAAGCCCGGATTTTGTCGATGAGCAGGTCCAGGGCATCCCGATCAACCTCCTTAGTCAATGATCTCCACTGCTGCAATAATATACATGATTTGAAAAGAACGTCAGTAGGCTTAGATGGGAAGATATGCTCAATAGTAAATTTGTTCCTAATGGTCCACAGAGCCCAACATAAGGCACCCAGGCCAACCCAAAACACCCTCTTGGTGACCCCAACCAAAGCTTTGGCTAGGGTTCGAATATCGGAGAAAGAGGAGGGGTTCCAAGAGACCTGAAGCCAAGATCTGACACAACACCAAACCAGCTTGGCCAGCACGCAATTGAAAAAGATGTGATCAGAGTTCTCCAAGGCCTGACATAGATGACAGAAATCCGAGCCAGGCACATTGCGCTTTTTAATCTGGTCAGTAGCCGGCAGGCGACCACGAAAGGCTTGCCAAAGGAAAATTTTAATCTTAGGAGGAACTTTGGACTTCCAAACACAAGAGAATCTGGTCGAAGGAGTACCACCAATAAGTCTAGAATAAAGCGACTTGACCGTAAATCTACCTGAGGCCGAATGAGGCCAGACTACAGAATCGGCTAACTCCGAGAGCACGGGGAAGAGGGCAGAGAGACTTTGCCAATCTTCCAACTCTTCAGGAGACAGGGCCCGACGAAAGGCCAGATCCCAGTTATTAGCCGCCACCTCCGCGATGCAGATACCCAGATTAGGACAGTAAGAGAACAAAACCGAAAAACTCTCGGCGAGGGGGGCATCCCCCGACCACCAGTCCAACCAAAAGCGGACTGCCATCCCATTACCAACATTAAATTTAACATGTTCCAGGAAATTAGGTCTGACTTTGACAAGGGATTTCCAAAATTGAGAGCTGCGCCTCGCGGTGGCAAACAGCGGGTTGGAATGTGGGAAGTATTTAGCCTTAAGAATCGAGAACCAAAGCGAGTCAGCCCCACTAGTTAAAATTTTCCACCACCACTTGATAAGAAAACAAATGTTCATCACCCGAGTATTAATAATACCTAACCCCCCACGGTTTTTAGGCTTACACATATGCTGCCACTTGACCAGCCTATATTTCCGTTTGTTATCCGCGGAATTCCAGTAGAAGGCTCCCCTATGTTTGTCGAAGCCAGCATGCACGCCATCTGTACGAAGATAGAAGCCCATAAGAAACATGGGGAGAGAGGATAAGCAGGGGTTAATTAGAGCAACTTTGCCATCATTGGTATTATATCTGCCTCTCCAAGGGAGCACCCTGTTCCCCACTTTAGCGACCGCTGGAGCGAAACCTTTAGCATGGAGCACGCCAGGAGAGATAGGAAGGCCTAGATATTTAAAGGGAAAGGAACCCAAAGAACAGTTCAGAAGCCTGGCAACCCGCAAGGCTTCCGCCTCATCCACACCCGTCACTAGGACCTCACTTTTAGCGAAATTAATCTTAAGACCCGAAACAGCTTCGAAACACAACAGGATGAATTTAAGATTGGCAATGCAGGTGTCATCCAGCTCCACCAAGATAATTGTATCATCCGCATATTGCAAGTGGGAAACACCCTCCGGAAGTAAATGAGAGACCACAGGAGCAATGTGCCCACAACAGGCCGCCCTAGAAAGCATGCACGAGAAGTCGTCGGCCACAAAATTAAAAAGAACAGGGGAAGCAGGATCCCCTTGGCGAAGGCCCCTACCATTGTCGAAGAAATTGCTAACAAAACCATTAACAAAAACGGCAGTATGGCCACCCGAGACCAACTGCATGATACGATGAACATAAGCACCGTCAAAACCTTTAGCAAGAAGGACCTGCTTGAGGAAGGGCCAGCTAACGGAGTCATAGGCTTTCTCAAAGTCTAGCTTAAGGATAACCGCTTTAGCTCTCCAAGCGTGAAGATCGTGAACAATCTCATGAAGGGATAGGATACCATCAAGGATGAAACGCCCTTTGATGAAAGTAGATTGATAAGGACTAATAACTCTATGAGCAACCGGCGACAAACGATTCGCAAAGCCTTTAGCCGGGAATTTGGCGAAGTTGTTAATCAAAGCAATAGGTCAGAATTGGGAAATAACAGCAGCACCCTTAACCTTGGGGATCAGGGTTATCACTGCATAGTTCAGGCGGGAGATATCGACAGTACCAAGATAGAAGCCCTGGATAACATTACAAACCAGCTGTTTCAACTGGGGCCAGAATTTCCGAAAAAAAGGAATAGAGAAGCCGTCTGGCCCAGAAGCAGCATTAGGATTGGCAGTGTTAACAACATCCAAATTTCCTGATCAGAAAGAGGGATCATCAAAGAGGCATTCTCCTCGGGTGAGATTTTAAGACCTAAGTTCCAAAGGGAGGGAGAAATGGAGAAGCCCGATGGAGGTTTAGCCCCCAACAACGAAGAGAAGAAATCCACCATATGAGCCATAATAACAGACTGCTCCGAAGATCGCACACCATTAATGAGCAGGCTATTAATACCACATCGTCTACGCCTGCCGTTCGCGATCGCAAAGAAATACACCATAGGGGAGTCGCCTTTTAGAGTCCAGTTTAGAGTACCTCGTTGACGCCAATAAATCTCAGCCTGATGGTGTAACTGTATTAAAGCAGCCTCCAGATTATAACGAACCGCCCAACCATCGTCAGAGAGCCCAATAGAATCAGCCGCGCGATCCAGCGACAAGATCTGGTCTTCGAGGAAAGATTTGGTGCGATGATCCTCCGCCACATGATTACGAGACCAACCTCTAAGGAATTTACGCAGATTATAGGAACACGAATGCCAATCATCCAAAGGCCCAAAGGAGCGAGCATTGGATGATAGAGAAAGGGAGATCTTCACCGCAACCATATCGACAAAGCCATCCACAGCCAACCAGGAGGCGTCAAATTGAAATCTAGCCGGAGGCCTGAGGCTAATGGAACCATCATCAAGAATTAAGGGGGTATGATCGGAACCGATAATGAATTTGGCGTAAAGAGAGGCCCTAGGGAACAAGGAATCCCACCTGGGACAAAGGAAGACTCTGTCAAGCACTAATATAATAGGGATTGACTGATGATTGGACCAGGTATAACGAGCTCCCCCCCCCCCCGAGGCAGCTCACGAATAGCATTGGCACTAATGAAGTCGTTAAAGGCATTAGCCAGCGGCCAGGAGAAGTTATCATTACTTTTGTCATTAGGGCACCGCAGAAGGTTAAAGTATCCCCCAATAACCATCGGTAAATTACAAGCATCGATCTTCAACGAAAGTTCATTAAGAAATAAAGGCGACAAGGAATGGTCCGCAGGCCCATAGACGATGATAAACTCACAAAGAGTATTCTGAGCTTTATGAGAGAGAACAACACTGGCCCAAAAGATCCCATGATCAAAAGTAACAAAATCAAAAATATCTTTATTGGAGCCTATCAAGATCCCACCAGAGTGCCCCGAAGCAGGTAAAAAGTTCCAATTAAATCTGTCCATGCCCACAATAGCAGAAAAGTCATTAGGGGAGAAGGATTCCTTGAAGGTTTCTACCAGCCCCACAAAGTCAATAGAGTTAGAACGAACCAGATCTTTAAGTTGGTCACGGCACCCCCTAGCACCGAACCCCCTAATATTCCAGAATAACGCCCTCATTTATAAGAAAGATTCTTGATTCGAAGGCTCGACCTGCAAGGGGCCACGCAGTGTTTAGCACGCTTATTGGTGCCCCTTTTAGACAAGTTGGATTGGGGATGGCCACTACCAGCGCCCGCGTCCATGACCGGACCACTACTAGAAGCCCCTACCTGAGAGGCAACGGCCTCTTTGGCTTTGGCAATGGCAGCCTGAGCCATCTCGTTAGCCCGAATAATAGCAAGAAGAGAACTAGGAGAACCAACAGACGAATCAACCACCACCCGCAGATCCGACATAATATTTAAAAGATGATCATCCGAAAGAGAAGGTAGAACCAACCGAACTGGAGAAGCAACAACAGAGGGAACGGGAGATGTACCTGGGGGAGGGAGATCCTTCGCCGCAGCCCGCTTTTCAGCCCGCTCCAGGACAGAAACACCTGAATTCGCCACCCGCCTTCCTTTGCGAGCCATGGACACAGGGGATTGAATCGCAGGCGACCGCGCAGCAGGAGAGCCAACATGGGGACCCGAACGGGACATAGATCCCAAATCTTGATCAAGACGCCGACAAACCCCCATCATGGAGTGCTTCGAGCCCGACGAGTTCGAGCTCTTAGCCGAGAATTTGCACACTGAGGATTTCTTCTTCCGGAGGGACTGGGATTCCACCACATCACGAGCCGGGGAGGCCGGAAGATCTTCAATTCCCGATCGAGTGGGGGAGAGCGGGCGGACAGGAAGATTGGAGCAAGCACCAGAAACGGGGGTAGCAGAGCAGGGTGGGAACTTCGACATATCAGCACCAGCAGCAGGGTCATTGGGAGCAGTAGACGGGATCACCGAATCATCACGAGGAGCAACACCAGAGGGAGCTTGGGATTGAAACAACTCACGTTCAGAATCTGCCAAACCATCCTATTCAGATTGGGTGAAGCGGAGGTTAGACCCATGGCTCTGATTAGGGCCACCCAGAGATCCGTCACCCTCCTTATCATGTTTGTCCGAAGGGTTAGAAGGGGGAGGAGGGGGAGGTGGAGTCTGAAAAGCAGCCGCCCCCTCCACCCGCACCCAAAGCTTAATACCATTGGGAGAAGGGAAGATATCAATCGAGCCATGAACCCATTCAGGATCCACACACCAAACCTTCATCCTAGCAGGGCCAACCTTGTTCAGAGAGTCTTCATCCACCTCGATGGGCTTCCCAATCAGAACCCCGAAAGACATGAGAAAAGCAGACGAACGGAGACCAGCAGGAAAATCGTCAATCAAAACCCAGACTTGAGAGAGACGACCAACTGCCGTACCACTGCAAGAAGCCGCTTTAACAGAAACCACCAATTGATTGAGGGGCAAGGTGAAGCTAGTGCATGAGGCAATCATCCGCAAACATTCTTTGGAGGGAAACACCATAGAGAACTCAAATTCAGATATCTGCACAACTTGCCAGTCCCATCCAGCCTCATCCAAAATGCGAAGCCCTTCCAGAAGAATTTGGGGCGAAATCTTTTGATCCTTGACCATAACAATCACAACATTAGACAGAGTAGGTGCCACCTGTTGGAAATATGCCCTAGAGGCAATAATAAAAGTATTATTATATTTCATTGTTCATGATAATTGTCTTTTATTCATGCTATAACTGTATTATCCGGAAATCGTAATACACGTGTGAATACATAGACCACAATATGTCCCTAGTGAGCCTCTAGTTGACTAGCTCGTTGTGATCAACAGATAGTCATGGTTTCCTGGCTATGGACATTGGATGTCGTTGATAACGGGATCACATCATTAGGAGAATGATGTGATGGACAAGACCCAATCCTAAGCATAGCACAAAGATCGTGTAGTTCGTTTGCTAGAGCTTAGCCAATGTCAAGTATCTCTTCCTTCGACCATGAGAGCGTGTAACTCCTGGATACCGTAGGAGTGCTTTGGGTGTATCAAACGTCATAACGTAACTGGGTGACTATAAAGGTGCACTACAGGTATCTCCGAAAGTATCTATTGTTTTATGCGGATCGAGACTGGGATTTGTCACTCCGTATGACGGAGAGGTATCTCTGGGCCCACTCGGTAATGCATCATCATAATGAGCTCAAGGTGACCAAGGTGTTGGCCACAGGATCATGCATTACGGTACGAGTAAAGTGACTTGCTGGTAACGAGACTGAACAAGGTATTGGGATACTGACGATCGGGTCTCGGGCAAGTAACGTACCGATTGACCAAGGGAATTGTATACAGGGTTTGATCGAATCCTCGACATCGTGGTTCAACCGATGAAATCATCGAGGAGCATGTGGGAGCCAACATGGGTATCCATACCCCGCTGTTGGTTATTGCCCGAGAGTCGTCTCGGTCATGTCTGCGTGTCTCCCGAACCCGTAGGGTCTACACACTTAAGGTTCGGTGACGCTAGGGTTGTTAGGAAGACTAGTATGTGACTACTGAATGTTGTTCGGAGTCCCGGATGAGATCCCGGATGTCACGAGGAGTTCCGGAATAGTCCGGAGGTGAAGTTTTATATATGGGAAATTGTTATACAGACACCGGAAAGTTTCGGGGGCTTATCGGTATTGTACCGGGGCCACGGGAGGGGTTCCGGGGGTCCACCAGGAGGGGCCACCCCTCCCAGGAGGCCACATGGGGCCGCATGGGATAGCAGACAGCCCCTGGTGGGCTGGGCGCGCCCCCCTCCTTGGGCCCATGCGCCTAGGGTTGGGGGGGGGGAAACCCTAAAGGGGGCGCCCCCCTTGCTTGGGGGGCAAGTCCCCCCACCCTGGCCGCCGCCCCCCCTCTAGATCCCATCTAGAGGGGCCGGCCCCCCTTGTCCCTTCCCCTATAAATAGAGGGGTGAGGGGAGGGCTGCACGACGACAAGCCAAGGCACAACCCCTCCCCTCCCCAACACCTCTCCTCCTCCGTACGTGCTTGGCGAAGCCCTGTCGGAGTACTGCTGCACCAACTACACCACGCCATCGTGCTGCCATTGGAGCAATCTTCCTCAACCTCTCCTTCCCCCTTGCTGGATCAAGAAGGAGGAGACGTCTCCCGTCCCGTACGTGTGTTGAACGCGGAGGTGCTGTCCGTTCAGCACTTGGACATCGGTGATCCGAATCACGTTCGAGTAAGACTCCATCATCACCATCCCCTTGGCAAGCTTCCGCTCGTGATCTACAAGTGGTATGTAGATGCAAATTCTCTCCCTTGACTCGTTTCTTAGATGAACTCATAGATGGATCTTGGTGAAACCGTAGGAAAATTTTTAATTTTTTGCAACATTCCCCAACAGTGGTATCAGAGCTAGGTCTATGCGTAGTTCTCTTTGCACGAGTAGAACACAATTTTGTTGTGGGCGTGGATCTTGTCAACTTGCTTGCCTCTACTAGTCTTTTCTTGCTTCAGCGGTATTGTGGGATGAAGCGGCCCGGACCAACCTTACACGTACGCTTACGTGAGACCGGTTCCACCGATTAACATGCACTAGTTGCATAAGGTGGCTGGCGGGTGTCTGTCTCTCCCACCTTAGTTGGAGCGGATTCGATGAAAAGGGCCCTTATGAAGGGTAAATAGAAGTTGACAAAATCACGTTGTGGTTATTCGTAGGTAAGAAAACGTTCTTGCTAGAACCCAATTGCAGCCACGTAAAAGATGCAACAACAATTAGAGGACGTCTAACTTGTTTTTGCAGCGATTGATCATGTGATGTGATATGGCCAGAAGTTGTGATGAATGATGAATTGTGATGTATGAGATCATGTTCTTGTAATAGGATTCACGACTTGCATTTCAATGAGTATGACAACCGGCAGGAGCCATAGGAGTTGTCTTTATTTTTGTATGACCTGCGTGTCATTGAAGAACGCCATGTAACTTACTTTACTTTATTGCTAAACGCGTTAGTCATAGAAGTAGAAGTAGTCGTTGGCGTGACAACTTCATGAAGACACGATGATGGAGATCATGATGATGGAAATCATGGTGTCATGCCGGTGACAAGATGATCATGGAGCCCCAAAGATGGAGATCAAAGGAGCTATATGATATTGGCCATATCATGTCACTACTTTATATAATTGCATGTGATGTTTATTATGTTTTATGCATCTTGTTTACTTAGGACGACGGTAGTAAATAAGATGATCCCTTACAAAATTTCAAGAAGTGTTCTCCCCTAACTGTGCACCGTTGCTACAGTTCTTCGCTTCTAAGCACCACATGATGATCGGGTGTGATGGATTCTTACGTTCACATACAACGGGTGTAAGACAGTTTTACACAGCGAAAACACTTAGGGTTAATTGGACGAGCCTAGCATGTGCAGACATGGCCTCGGAACACGGAGACCGAAAGGTCGAACACGAGTCGTATGGAAGATACGATCAACATGAGAATGTTCACCGACGATGACTAGTCCGTCTCATGTGATGATCGGACACGGGCTAGTCGACTCGGATCGTGTAACACTTAGATGACTAAAGGGATGTCTAATCTGAGTGGGAGTTCATAATTTGATTAGAACTTAATTATCATGAACTTAGTCTAAAACCTTTGCAAATATGTCTTGTAGATCAAATGGCCAACGCTCATGTCAACATGAACTTCAACGCGTTCCTAGAGAAAACCAAGTTGAAAGATGATGGCAGCAACTATACGGACTGGGTCCGGAACCTGAGGATCATCCTCATAGCTGCTAGGAAACAATATGTCCTAGAAGGACCGCTAGGTGACGCTCCCGTCCCAGAGAACCAAGACATTATGAATGCTTGGCAAACTCGCGCTGATGATTACTCCCTCGTTCAGTGCGGCATGCTTTACAGCTTAGAACCGGGGCTCCAAAAGCGTTTTGAGCATCACGGAGCATATGAGATGTTCGAAGAGCTGAAACTAGTTTTCCAAGCTCATGCCCGGGTCGAGAGATATGATGTCTCCGACAAGTTCTACAGTTGTAAGATGGAGGAAAACAGTTCTGTCAGTGAGCACATCCTGAAGATGTCTGGGTTGCACAACCGTATGACCCAGCTGAACATTAACCTCCCAGATGAGGCGGTCATTGACAGAATCCTCCAGTCGCTCCCACCAAGCTACAAGAGCTTTGTGACGAACTACAACATGTAGGGGATGGAAAAGACCATTCCTGAAGTGTTGTCAATGCTGAAGTCAGCAGAGGCTGAAATCAAGAAAGAACATCAAGTGTTGATGGTCAATAAGACCACTAAGTTCAAGAAGGGCAAGGGTAAAAAGAACTTCAAGAAGGACGGCAAGGAGGTTGCCGCGCCTGGTAAGCCAGTTGCCGGGAAGAAGTCAAAGATTGGACCCAAGCCTGAGACTGAGTGCTTTTATTGCAAGGGGAAGGGTCACTGGAAGCGGAACTATCCCAAATACTTAGCGGATAAGAAGGCCGGCAACACCAAAGGTATATTTGATATACATGTAATTGATGTGTACCTTACCATTACTCGTAGTAACTCCTGGGTATTTGATACCGGTGCCGTTGCTCATATTTGTAACTCACAGCAGGAGCTGCGGAATAAACGGAGACTGGCGAAGGACGAGGTGACGATGCGCGTCGGGAATGGTTCCAGAGTCGATGTGATCGCCGTCGGCACGCTGCCTCTACATTTACCTACGGGATTAGTTTTGAACCTTAATAATTGTTATTTAGTGCCAAGTTTGAGCATGAACATTGTATCTGGATCTCGTTTAATACGAGATGGCTACTCATTTAAGTCTGAGAATAATGGTTGTTCGATTTATATGAGAGATATGTTTTATGGTCATGCTCCGATGGTCAATGGTTTATTCTTAATGAATCTCGAGCGTAATATTACACATGTTCATAGTGTAGATGCCAAAAGATGTAAAGTTGATAACGATAGTCCCACATACTTGTGGCACTGCCGCCTTGGTCACATTGGTGTCAAGCGCATGAAGAAGCTCCATGCTGATGGACTTTTGGAATCTCTTGATTATGAATTGTTTGACACATGCGAACCATGCCTCATGGGCAAAATGACCAGGACTCCGTTCTCCGGAACAATGGAGCGAGCAACCAACTTGTTGGAAATCATACATACCGATGTGTGCGGTCCAATGAGCGTTGAGGCTCGCGGAGGATATCGTTATGTTCTCACTCTAACCGATGACTTAAGTAGATATGGGTATGTCTACTTAATGAAACACAAGTCTGAGACCTTTGAAAAGTTCAAGGAATTTCAGAATGAGGTGGAGAATCAACGTGACCGAAAGATAAAGTTCCTACGATCAGATCATGGAGGAGAATATTTAAGTCACGAATTTGGCACACACTTAAGGAAATGTGGAATCGTTTCACAACTCACGCCGCCTGGAACACCTCAGCGAAACGGTGTGTCCGAACGTCGTAATCGCACTCTATTGGATATGGTGCGGTCTATGATGTCTCTTACCGATTTACCGCTATCATTTTGGGGATACGCTCTAGAGACAGCTACATTCACTTTAAATAGGGCACCGTCTAAATCCGTTGAGACGACATTGTATGAATTATGGTTTGGGAAGAAACCTAAGCTGTCGTTTCTAAAAGTTTGGGGATGCGATGCTTATGTCAAGAAACTTCAACCTGAAAAGCTCGAACCCAAGTCAGAAAAATGCGTCTTCATAGGATACCCTAAGGAAACTGTAGGGTATACCTTCTACTTAAGATCCAAAGGCAAGATCTTTGTTGCCAAAAACGGATGCTTTCTGGAAAAAGAGTTTCTCTCGAAAGAAGTAAGTGGGTGGAAAGTAGAACTCGATGAAGTACTACCTCTCGAACGGGAAAGTAGTGCAGCTCAGGAAAATGTTCCTGTGATGCCCACACCAATGGAAGAGGAAAACAATGATGATGATCAAGGTACTTCGGATCAAGTTGCTACTGAACTTCGTAGGTACACAAGGACACGTTCCGCACCAGAGTGGTACGGCAACCCTGTCCTGGAAATCATGTTGTTAGACAACGGTGAACCTTCGAACTATGAAGAAGCGATGGCGGGCCCAGATTCCAACAAATGGCTTGAAGCCATGAAATCCGAGATAGAATCCATGTATGAAAACAAAGTATGGACTTTGACAGACTTGCCCAATGATCGGCGAGCGATAGAAAACAAATGGATCTTTAAGAAGAAGATGGACGCGGATGGCAATGTTACCATCTATAAAGCTCGACTTGTCGCTAAGGGTTATCGACAAGTTCAAGGGATTGACTACGACGAGACATTCTCTCCCGTAGCGAAGCTGAAGTCCGTCCGAATCATGTTAGCAATTGCCGAATACTATGATTATGAGATATGGCAGATGGACGTCAAAACGGCATTCCTTAACGGGCATCTTAAGGAAGAACTGTATATGATGCAGCCGGAAGGTTTTGTCGATCCTAAGAACGCTAACAAAGTATGCAAGCTCCAGCGATCCATTTATGGGCTGGTGCAAGCATCTCAGAGTTGGAATATTCGCTTTGATGAGATGATCAAAGCGTTTGGGTTTATGCAGACTTATGGAGAAGCCTGCGTTTACAAGAAAGTAAGTGGGAGCTCTGTAGCATTTCTCATATTATATGTAGATGACATACTCTTGATGGGAAATAATATAGAATTTCTGGACAGCATTAAGGCCTACTTGAATAAGTGTTTTTCAATGAAGGACCTTGGAGAAGCTGCTTATATATTAGGCATCAAGATCTATAGAGATAGATCGAGACGCCTCATAGGTCTTTCACAAAGCACATACCTTGATAAGATTTTGAAAAGGTTCAAAATGGATGAGTCCAAGAAATGGTTCTTGCCTATGTTACAAGGTGTGAGATTGAGCTCGGCTCAGTCACCGACCACGGCAAAAGATAAAGAAGAGATGAGTGGCATCCGCTATGCTTCAGCCATAGGATCTATTATGTATGCCATGTTGTGTACCAGACCTGATGTAAACCTTGCTGTAAGTTTGGTAGCAAGATACCAGAGTAATCCCGGCAAGGAACACTAGACAGCGGTCAAGAATATCCTGAAGTACCTAAAAAGGACAAAGGACATGTTTCTCGTTTATGGAGGAGACGAAGTGTCACATCCCTAGTTCTGGCCTGACCTATGCTTGCTTCCATCTGTGCATCATGTTTAAATTTTTGAAACTTGAACTGAGGAATTTTGGAAGCCTCAAAAACTTAAATAAAAGAAGGGCAAAAACCCTAAAAATCTCATTCATTGCTCCAAAATGCTCTTCTTAAATGTTTGATAATTTTTGGTAAGGGTTCTAGTCCCAACCAAAATATTGAACATTTTTAAGGATTTATTTTTGGGACTTTGAATTTAAATCATTAGCTATTTGAATTTGAATTATATTCATATAACTAGAATATAATTTCAAATACCCCTGAAATATTTTATGAGCTTTTGGAAAAGTCCATCTAGCAAAATAAAAATATTCAGAGGAGCTTTTGGCATTGTTTGAATTATTTTAAATTCAAAACAGTGGCAAAAGATTAAATAAAAATAAAACAGAACAGAAATAAAACAGAGCAACTCACCTGTAACTTACCTGGCGCTCACCGAAGCCCACCTGGACAGCCCAACACTGTGCAGCCCAACCACCAGGGGGCATGCCTGTCTTCTTCCCGTGCCAGCGCACGAAGCAGCTCGGTGGCGAGCACCGCCACCGCGCTTGGCCACCTCCTGCCTGGTTGCCTCCCTCCTCGATGCGCCTGGAGACGCCACGACACCCCTGGCCTCTCTCTCACCCTCCCTGGAACCCCTCGCGCTCCCCCTCGCTCCTCCCCCTCCTCTGCTCTCTCTCCCTCACGCGCCCGAGCGGAACCCGTCGCCGCCGCTTGCTGCTGCCGCGGCCACCGCCTCCCCCTCGCCCCTCTGACGTGCCCGAGAGCTCCACCTCCGCCTTCTACGCCTCCTCGACGAGTCAAGCAACCGGGGACGCGCCGTATCGCCGCCATCGACATCATCTTCAACCTCGGGCACCGCCGATCTCCGTCGCCGATATGTCGTCCACAACCCGTCCCCGAGCCCAATGAGACCGCCGACGAACTCGCTGTGAGCTCCACTCCGTTTCCCCTCCTTCGTTTTGCTCGTTCCCGTGCCGTAGCACCCCCGCCCATATTCCCGAGCACCGCCGTCCGCCATGGCCGCGTAGCTCTCCTGACCTGAGCCCCTCTGCTCGAACCCGTGGCACCAGCGCGCTTCTGGTGGCCCGCGGATGCCGTCTGGACCATCAGCTTCTCCCCTAGCGCGCCGCAGCCCCAACCCCGCACATGGCCGAACTCCGGCCGCCGCCAGGAGCTCGTTTCCGGCGAACCCCGGCCTCCCTGTGCCCAGCTGCGTGCGCCACTAGATGCGCGGGAGCACGGGCTCCCTCTTGGTGCCCTCAGCGCGACCAGCCGCGGGCTGTAGCGCCATCCCGAGCAACTCCGGCGAGGTCCCGCCGCCGCCATGGTCGCCGGCGTCACTAGCCGACGTGGCCGCGTGATTAGCACTAATCACGGCCAGCTAACCTCCCCAGAGCCGCTGACGTATGGGCCCCACGCCCTTATTTAATCCTTATCATTTTCTGTTAAGTTTAACCTAACCACCGTGGGCCCACACGTCAGCTTTGACCAAGCTGACGTGGCTGTTGACCTGGTCCCACCTGTCAGTGTCACTAACCAGCACTAGTCACTGACCAGTGGACCCCACTGGTCAGGTTTGACCCGGACCAGCCCCTGTTGACCCGCTGACGTCATGATGATGTCAGGCTGACGCAATAATGAATTACTGGAATTATTTTAATTCTAAATATTCAGGAAATTCCAGAAAATTGTATAAACTTCAATAAATCATAGTAAATCAACCGTAAGTCAGAATTAAATAATTATATATGAAAAATTATCAGAAAAATTCAAGGAATCCATCTGTACCATTTTCATGCATGTTAGAACAACTTATAGCTGCTGTTTAGCACAAATCATATAAGTGGCATTTGAATTTCACATATGGAGTTTGGATTTGAACTTAGGGTTCAAACCAACTTCATTTAACTTTGTTGCTAGCTGCATTAGCCCAAACCACAGCATATTGCCATGTCACACTCATGCATCATATTGTTGCATTGCATTGATTGTGTTCTTTCTCTGTTGCCGGTGATTGTCCCCTCTCGATAGACGTGTACCGACTATGTGACCGATGACACCGATGAAGAGCTATATTATCTTCAGAAGTGCCAGGCAAGCAAAACCCCCTTGTTCATTCCGATACAATCCCACTCTCTCGCTCCTGCTCTCTTTTACTGCATTAGGACAACAACGATTCATCTGTTACTTGTTGCGGTAGCTGAACCCCTTTATCCTTTGCATGACCTGTCATTGCCACAGTAAATAGATGAAACCCACTAGCATGAGTAGGAGTTGTTTGAGCCCTGTTGTGCCTACTCATTCATGTTTGTTTGTCATGCCTGCTACTGCTTAGAGTTGAGTCAGGTCTGATTCATCGGGGATGAATCAGAGGCGTGTGAACATGTCCTACTGTGTGTGAGCTAAGTGTGTGAACACGATTTGGTAAAGGTAGCGGTGAGAGGCCATGTAGGAGTACATGGTGGGTTGTCTCATTGCAGCCGTCCTCAGGAACTGAGTTCTGTGTTTGTGATCCATGACCAGTTACTACCACACATTGGGTTCCGGTAACTCGACCCCTCTCGACTTATTAATCAACATGATCTCTGTCCAGGAGTTGCAACTAGTTTCTGGTGTTTGTAGGTAGTGTTAGTAGTCTACCAAGTGGCACCCGGTACAGGTGGGCTTGGGACAGACTAGGCACAGTGGCACGGTGTACCAAGTGGCACCCGGATGGTGGGCTTGGGAACCCTGCTCACATCGTTTGGGGCCGTGAGCGACACCCCGGCCGGATCTCCTTGCGGATGGAACCCGAATAGGCGATAAACCTGGACTAGAGACTTGTTCGGTTAGTCAGGTCGTGGCCGACTCCCTCGCCCGGCTTCCGCTTGAAGGTTGCCGAGGTACATGACGTGTACAGGGCGGTAAGTGGCGAGAGCGTGTGTGAAGAAGTACACCCCTGCAGGGTTAACATCATCTATTCGAATAGCCGGATTCCTCGGATATGGAAACTTGGACCCCTTGTACAGTTCATAGACAAGTGAAAGTGGATACTCTAAAATACGCAAGATAAGCGTGAGTGCTATGGATGGCGTTCTCGTAGGGAGACGAGAGCGGATCCATAGTGGTGTATTGATATGGTGAATATGTGGACTCGTGTGCGCCACCTCAAAAGAGTTACTTGCAGTCGTAGTTCAGGATAGCCACCGAGTCAAAGCTGGCTTGCTGCAGTTAAACCCCACCACCCCCTTGTTGATAATGATGCATATGTAGATAGATCTGATGTAAGTCTTGCTGGGTACATTTGTACTCACGTTTGCCTATTTTATGTTTTTGCAGAGAGACTTCAGTCTCACTAGTAGTTCCGCTTGGACTTCGACGTTTAGCTTGTTACCTCAGCTACGATCTTGTGCCCTCGGCAGGATCTGGTAGATAGTCAGGCTTCTTAGCCTTTTTCATTTATAGATGTCTGTACTCAGACATGATAGCTTCCGCTTGTGCTTTGACTTGTATGCTCTGAGTGTTGGGTCATGAGACCCATGTTTGTAATATCTCGCTCCTCGGAGCCTATGAATAAATACTTGAGTCGTAGAGTCATGTTGTGATGCCATGTTGTATTTGCACATATCGAGCATATTGTGTGTATGTTATTGAAATGCTTGGTATGTGTGGGATCTGACTATCTAGTTGTTTATCTTAGTAGCCTCTCTTACCGGGAAATGTCTCCTAGTGTTTCCACTGAGCCATGGTAGCTTGCTACTGCTCCGGAACACTTAGGCTGGCCGGCATGTGTCCTTCTTCGTTCCTGTGTCTGTCCCTTCGGGGAAATGTCACGCGATGAATACCGGAGTCCTGTTAGCCCGCTACAGCCCGGTTCACCGGAGTCCTGCTAGCCCAGTGCTACAGCCTGGATTCACTCGCTGATAACCGACACGTTCGATGCTGGGTCATGGATGCCTGTCCCTGTAAGTTTGTGCCACTTTGGGTTTACGACTAGCCATGTCAGCCCGGGCTCCTTATCATATGGATGCTAGCGACACTATCATATACGTGTGCCAAAAGACGCAAACGGTCCCGGGCAAAGGTAAGGCGACACCCGTGGGAATACCGTGCGTGAGGCCGCAAAGTGATATGAGGTGTTACATGCTAGATCGATGTGGCATTGAGTCGGGGTCCTGACAGCGTTGGTATCAGAGCCTGACTGCCTGTAGGATTACCAAGCCAAACTGGTCGAAGTTGAGTCTAGAAATTCTTTAGTTATATAAGGGAATTGATTGTGGGATGGAACGTAAGGCTCTTTTTACTCCTTATACCTCATGGCCTTCTGATCTGAGTCATCATCTTCTCTTCTACGGGGATTAAGGAACTAGGCTTTCTCTTCTTCCTATCAGGATCACGTGTTACTAATCGTAGACTTATAAGATTGTTGGACTTAAGCCTCAGTTTCAGTTCCTATTACTTCTGTATGTTAACTGTTGATCTCAAAAACCTTGATATTGTGCTTCTGAGTGGCTATGCCACCATTTTTGTGAATGTCTCAAATCTTTTCTGAGCATTTACAGCCGTTATGCTGTCCGAGTCATCCCAGGTTTCCAAAGAGTCTGATGCATTTGCAAATCCCTTCCTCCTGTTTCCGATGTGCCTTTGGTCAGATTAATCACACAAATCAGTGAGTTGAGGTACTTTATTGCCTTGACATATATGTTAGAGCTAGTATTATGACCCTAGGTGTCTTAGGGGATCATCTAGTAATTTAGCCATGATTTGTGTCCTAGTGTGATGATTCTGGCCGTCATTATCGAAAGCATCCTGTGATGCCATTTAGTTAGTAGGTATTCTATTCCTGGGTTCTTAAACCCGAGATTCACCCTACTTACATCATGTTGATAGTGTTGCTAGTTCCTTTAGGATATTAGTAACCTTTGCGATAGTCCTCGAGGTCCGTGGTATTTCCTTCTTCCAAATACTATGAACCGTTGATGGCAGAAGTTCTTTGAACCAAAAGATCACAACCAGAGCTCTTGATGAGTTCTCTATTCTATGTTGTGACTCTGCCAGTTCTACCTTTCCGCATGGGTTGTCCAGAAGAAATATGTTGAACTCGTTCGACATGCTAATCTATGCATTCACAACTCAGAAAATCATATGTTCTGTTGAGTTGTCCCTCCGTAGTTGTATCCTGACCCCCGTCTATCAATTGATAGTCAAGAGTATGCGTGCGTTAGTTTATCGATGCCTATTACTCTTGTGGTCCGTCAAGCCATTCTATCGCGGAATAACTAGGAGAAACAAACTCCAGTACCTCTTCCATATCCAGGATTGGGTCAAAGCAGTTGTATTCCACAGATCAAAATGCCAATCCAGCTTCTGGTCTGTTTTACCTTGAAGTATTACCATTTTTATATCAGGAATATCATGGGAATTGCACACCATCCTATGAACTCTTGATGCAGTGATACTTCTCGCCATCATTACTCATTCCTCGATTCTGTGTTGTTATAACCGGAATGTCGACAAGTGAATCGTGATGTGTGAAACCAATACTCCTAGCAACCTTGTTGCTTGATAGTTAAATGGACAACAACCTCATACTTAGCGTGCTGATTATTGAGTCATCATTCTAAGATTGACCGTGCTATCCAGTCCTTATTTCCTGGTGCACTCTTTGATTAATGAGTTAGGATTTTGTCAAGTCCTCGCTCATTTGATCATATCGTCTTGCCCTCAAAAGCAAGATTGTTCTCGAGTTTAGTAACATACCGGTGGTTCGTGACTTTCCAAATATCTTCTTGGAAGTGTTACCGGGTGGTTTCCTGACTGTTATGTTGAGCTTGTGATCAAGTCGGGTTCTTGTGAACCACCCTTTCTCCAAGAATCTGTGTTGGATATCCCTGAGCTAGTTGGTTAAGCTAGACAACAACTTGGAGAGTTGGAAGATAAAAGCTTGCCTGACTTAGTTCGTTCCAAAGGGATATTCTTGTGTAGTGTGTGTTGAAGAAAGATTATATCTTCATCGATTGGTCCCTGTGATCAATTGCTGGACCTATTGTCTTATCAATCCTTTGATTTGAGTGTGGGCTATCATCAAATCAAATCAGTACCAACGATGTTCGTAATGTTGTTTTACTCGTGGTTTTTCCTCGAGCATACACCATTATATTCTTGGGGTATGACCAATACTATCACCTTGATCACATAGTTATGGAATTCCATCTCCATGGGAATCTGGATGAATTGTTGTTGAGCCCATCGACAACATCCTTGTCTTCTCCATAATTTTGCTGAACATTAAGCTAGTGTTGGAAACTTTTGAAAGCATTTGTTCATGCTAGCTCATGAAGCATATGTTCGGATGAAAGGAGTGACTTCCTCTTATACACGTGCTTTTAGTGAAAGTTGCCGCCATGAATTTGAGGAAGTTTGTTTTTGCTCCTCTGGAATCATCCCAAGTCAGTCATGCATGTGCAAAGTATACTGTGGTTTGGTAGATTAATTACCTCCACTCCATATGTATTCCTAGCACACCAAGCCACTGATTGAGTTGTTCAAAGATAAAGGAGTCTGTCCAAGGTGAACTCCTTGGACTTCCACGCGTGGAGACTTCGATGTCATTAATGATGGTTCCCCACCTGAACTCGGTAGTGTTTTATTGTAAGACTACCATGTGATAATGTTTGTCTAGGACAACGTGTTCACATGTGTGTAGCAGAACCAGCTCGTGTTTTGGAGCTTGCTATCATAGTTCATTTCCCGAGAATCTCGCAACGTCATCTCGTCGATTTGTGTTGCAAACTTTCATTTTTCTTCCTAGACTCGATGAGTCTGGAATATCCTAACACCAACTAGATCTGAATCTCAGGCAGATATGATTGTTGGAACATTTCCCAAGAACTATAATAATGGTCTCTCTGAAACCGGTAAGTGGATGTCATGGCCAACACACCCAGCCGGAAGACCTATTATTGTAGTATCTTGATTGAAGAAGTTGGCCACCTCCCCATAAGGATTTCGTAGGGTTTACTCCAATAAGTTACTCCTTATGGATTCTTGAGCTCCCGAAGTCCGACCTTTTACTTGATGTTCTAGTTATCAAACCATATCTATGAATGGGATACACCAGCACGTCAAGGAGAACATTAGGAGCGGAGTGCTAAATGTCTCTCGGTCGATCGTCCAGATTTTGTCTCCTTGGCCTCGCTAGGGTGAAATCTGAGTTGATGTTATCTTCCTATGCATCTGCATCGTCCATCGTTGTTCATCATGGTGGTATGTTGTGTTGCCAGGATCCTTGACACGGATGTTGGTAAAGCCTTGATGATTATGGAAATGCTCAAGTTCTTGAGAGCACGCACAAGCGTTAGGTGTTACCATTGGCACTAACTGGGTTTCCTCTCAGTTTCCTCGGCAATGCTATGACCTTTACAAACAGTGAATTCACTCTCTATTGTTGGGTTCTTCCCTAGTTACCAGAATCATTCCCAGCATTTGCATTTTGTTCCCAGCTTGCACCGCCAATGTGCCATTCTACCATGGGTCTCTTCCATTTCCGGTGATAAGCAAATTCATCCATTACATTGTCTTCAACAAGGTAATCCACATCATCCAAGTCCGAGTATGCCATTCTACCGAACCCCTCCAAACGATCGCTCGAGATTTTCCTTAGGCTGGTTTAAAGAGTTTCAATGATCTTTGAATCAAAGGTAATTCTTTTTGCCACTTAAGGGGATATATCTTCGAGTCACCTTCCCTAAGGTGCATCATTATGGTGTCATGTCAACTTAACTCCTCGCTACGTTGACAATCGTTTACCACCTTCTTAAGTGTGGAATTATTGTCCACCTAGTGAACCTTCGTCATCTGCTTCACTCCATTCCCATGGATGTATGTTTAGTGTCTCAGCTCGAGAGATGGTTCCATGTCTCATTCCGTGAGTTGATTCGACCTTCGAGAAAATCGATTCTGTTAGGGTTTTTCCTTTCCTCTCGTTGTCATGTTAGTTGGAGTTCTCAGAGCAAGACTTCGAGACAATGATGGTGATCGAATCAACGTTCATTCGAAGTGCAACCTGGATCGTGAAGATTATACTAGTTTGCGTTTCCCCTTCATCTTACCCTACGCTTGAATCTCGAGACGAGATTCTTGTTTAGTGGGGGTGAGTTGTCACATCCCTAGTTCTGGCCTGACCTATGCTTGCTTCCATCTGTGCATCATGTTTAAATTTTTGAAACTTGAACTGAGGAATTTTGGAAGCCTCAAAAACTTAAATAAAAGAAGGGCAAAAACCCTAAAAATCTCATTCATTGCTCCAAAATGCTCTTCTTAAATGTTTGATAATTTTTGGTAAGGGTTCTGGTCCCAACCAAATATTGAACATTTTTAAGGATTTATTTTTGGGACTTTGAATTTAAATCATTAGCTATTTGAATTTGAATTATATTCCTATAACTAGAATATAATTTCAAATACCCCTGAAATATTTTATGAGCTTTTGGAAAAGTCCATATAGCAAAATAAAAATATTCAGAGGAGCTTTTGGCATTGTTTGAATTATTTTAAATTCAAAACAGTGGCAAAAGATTAAATAAAAATAAAACAGAACAGAAATAAAACAGAGCAACTCACCTGTAACTTACCTGGCGCTCACCGAAGCCCACTTGGACAGCCCAACACTGTGCTGCCCAACCACCAGGGGGCATGCATGTCTTCTTCCCGTGCCAGCGCACGAAGCAGCTCGGTGGCGAGCACCGCCACCGCGCTTGGCCACCTCCTGCCTGGTTGCCTCCCTCCTCGATGCGCCTAGAGACGCCACGACACCCCTGGCCTCTCTCTCACCCTCCCTGGAACCCCTCGCGCTCCCCCTCGCTCCTCCCCCTCCTCTGCTCTCTCTCCCTCACGCGCCCGAGCGGAACCCGTCGCCGCCGCTTGCTGCTGCCGCGGCCACCGCCTCCCCCTCGCCCCTCTGACGTGCCCGAGAGCTCCACCTCCGCCTTCTACGCCTCCTCGACGAGTCAAGCAACCGGGGACGCGCCGTATCGCCGCCATCGACATCATCTTCAACCTCGGGCACCGCCGATCTCCGTCGCCGATATGTCGTCCACAACCCGTCCCCGAGCCCAATGAGACCGCCGATGAACTCGCTGTGAGCTCCACTCCGTTTCCCCTCCTTCGTTTTGCTCGTTCCCGTGCCGTAGCACCCCCGCCCATATTCCCGAGCACCGCCGTCCGCCATGGCCGCGTAGCTCTCCTGACCTGAGCCCCTCTGCTCGAACCCGTGGCACCAGCGTGCTTCTGGTGGCCCGCGGATGCCGTCTGGACCATCAGCTTCTCCCCTAGCGCGCCGCAGCCCCAACCCCGCACATGGCCGAACTCCGGCCGCCGCCAGGAGCTCGTTTCCGGCGAACCCCGGCCTCCCTGTGCCCAGCTGCGTGCGCCACTAGATGCGCGGGAGCACGGGCTCCCTCTTGGTGCCCTCAGCGCGACCAGCCGCGGGCTGTAGCGCCATCCCGAGCAACTCCGACGAGGTCCCGCCGCCGCCATGGTCGCCGGCGTCACTAGCCAACGTGGCCGCGTGATTAGCACTAATCACAGCCAGCTAACCTCCCTAGAGCCGTTGACGTATGGGCCCCACGCCCTTATTTAATCCTTATCATTTTCTGTTAAGTTTAACCTAACCACCATGGGCCCATACGTCAGCTTTGACCAAGCTGACGTGGCTGTTGACCTGGTCCCACCTGTCAGTGTCACTAACCAGCACTAGTCACTGACCAGTGGACCCCACTGGTCAGGTTTGACCCGGACCAGCCCCTGTTGACCCGCTGACGTCATGATGATGTCAGGCTGACGCAATAATGAATTACTGGAATTATTTTAATTCTAAATATTCAGGAAATTCCAGAAAATTGTATAAACTTCAATAAATCATAGTAAATCAACTGTAAGTCAGAATTAAATAAATTATATATGAAAAATTATCAGAAAAATTCAAGGAATCCATCTGTACCATTTTCATGCATGTTAGAACAACTTATAGCTGCTGTTTAGCACAAATCACATAAGTGGCATTTGAATTTCACATATGGAGTTTGGATTTGAACTTAGGGTTCAAACCAACTTCATTTAACTTTGTTGCTAGCTGCATTAGCCCAAACCACAGCATATTTCCATGTCACACTCATGCATCATATTGTTGCATTGCATTGATTGTGTTCTTTCTCTGTTGCCGGTGATTGTCCCCTCTCGATAGACGTGTACCGACTATGTGACCGATGACACCGATGAAGAGCTATATTATCTTCAGAAGTGCCAGGCAAGCAAAACCCCCTTGTTCATTCCGATACAATCCCATTCTCTCGCTCCTGCTCTCTTTTACTGCATTAGGACAACAACGATTCATCTGTTACTTGTTGCGGTAGCTGAACCCCTTTATCCTTTGCATGACCTGTCATTGCCACAGTAAATAGATGAAACCCACTAGCATGAGTAGGAGTTGTTTGAGCCCTGTTGTGCCTACTCATTCATGTTTGTTTGTCATGCCTGCTACTGCTTAGAGTTGAGTCAGGTCTGATTCATCGGGGATGAATCAGAGGCGTGTGAACATGTCCTACAGTGTGTGAGCTAAGTGTGTGAACACGATTTGGTAAAGGTAGCGGTGAGAGGCCATGTAGGAGTACATGGTGGGTTGTCTCATTGCAGCCGTCCTCAGGAACTGAGTTCTGTGTTTGTGATCCATGACCAGTTACTACCACACATTGGGTTCCGGTAACTCGACCCCTCTCGACTTATTAATGAACATGATCTCTGTCCAGGAGTTGCAACTAGTTTCTGGTGTTTGTAGGTAGTGTTAGTAGTCTACCAAGTGGCACCCGGTACAGGTGGGCTTGGGACAGACTAGGCACAGTGGCACGGTGTACCAAGTGGCACCTGGATGGTGGGCTTGGGAACCCTGCTCACATCGTTTGGGGCCGTGAGCGACACCCCAGCCGGATCTCCTTGCGGATGGAACCCGAATAGGCGATAAACCTGGACTAGAGACTTGTTTGGTTAGTCAGGTCGTGGCCGACTCCCTCGCCCGGCTTCCGCTTGAAGGTTGCCGAGGTACATGACGTGTACAGGGCGGTAAGTGGCGAGAGCGTGTGTGAAGAAGTACACCCCTGCAGGGTTAACATCATCTATTCGAATAGCCGGATTCCTCGGATATGGAAACTTGGACCCCTTGTACAGTTCATAGACAAGTGAAAGTGGATACTCTAAAATACGCAAGATAAGCGTGAGTGCTATGGATGGCGTTCTCATAGGGAGACGAGAGCGGATCCATAGTGGTGTATTGATATGGTGAATATGTGGACTCGTGTGCGCCACCTCAAAAGAGTTACTTGCAGTCGTAGTTCAGGATAGCCACCGAGTCAAAGCTGGCTTGCTGCAGTTAAACCCCACCACCCCCTTGTTGATAATGATGCATATGTAGATAGATCTGATGTAAGTCTTGCTGGGTACATTTGTACTCACGTTTGCCTATTTTATGTTTTTGCAGAGAGACTTCAGTCTCACTAGTAGTTCCGCTTGGACTTCGACGTTTAGCTTGTTACCTCAGCTACGATCTTGTGCCCTCAGCAGGATCTGGTAGATAGTCAGGCTTCTTAGCCTTTTTCATTTATAGATGTCTGTACTCAGACATGATAGCTTCCGCTTGTGCTTTGACTTGTATGCTCTGAGTGTTGGGTCATGAGACCCATGTTTGTAATATCTCGCTCCTCGGAGCCTAATAAATACTTGAGTCGTAGAGTCATGTTGTGATGCCATGTTGTATTTGCACATATCGAGCATATTGTGTGTATGTTATTGAAATGCTTGATATGTGTGGGATCTGACTATCTAGTTGTTTATCCTTAGTAGCCTCTCTTACCGGGAAATGTCTCCTAGTGTTTCCACTGAGCCATGGTAGCTTGCTACTGCTCCGGAACACTTAGGCTGGCCGGCATGTGTCCTTCTTCGTTCCTGTGTCTGTCCCTTCGGGGAAATGTCACGCGATGAATACCGGAGTCCTGTTAGCCCGCTACAGCCCGGTTCACCGGAGTCCTGCTAGCCCAGTGCTACAGCCTGGATTCACTCGCTGATGACCGACACGTTCGATGTTGGGTCATGGATGCCTGTCCGTGTAAGTTTGTGCCACTTTGGGTTTACGACTAGCCATGTCAGCCCGGGCTCCTTATCATATGGATGCTAGCGACACTATCATATACGTGTGCCAAAAGACGCAAACGGTCCCGGGCAAAGGTAAGGCGACACCCATGGGAATACCGTGCGTGAGGCCGCAAAGTGATATGAGGTGTTACATGCTAGATCAATGTGGCATTGAGTCGGGGTCCTGACACGAAGAGCTCGTCGTAAAGGGTTACGTCGACGCTAGCTTCGACTCAGATCCGGATGACTCTAAGTCACAAACCGGATACGTGTATATGTTGAATGGTGGAGCAGTAAGCTGGTGCAGCTGCAAACAGAGCGTCGTGGCGGGATCTACGTGTGAAGCGGAGTACATGGCAGCCTCGGAGGCAGCGCATGAAGCGATATGGGTGAAGGAGTTCATCACCGACCTAGGAGTCATACCCAATGCGTCGGGGCCAATCAAACTCTTCTGTGACAACACTGGAGCTATTGCCCTTGCCAAGGAGCCCAGGTTTCACAAGAAGACCAGGCACATCAAGCGTCGTTTCAACTCCATCCGTGAAAATGTTCAAGATGGAGACATAGAAATTTGCAAAGTACATACGGATCTGAATGTCGCAGATCCGCTGACTAAACCTCTCTCGCGAGCAAAACATGATCAACACCAGAACTCTATGGGTGTTCGATTCATCACAATGTAACTAGATTGGTGACTCTAGTGCAAGTGGGAGACTGTTGGAAATATGCCCTAGAGGCAATAATAAAAGTATTATTATATTTCATTGTTCATGATAATTGTCTTTTATTCATGCTATAACTGTATTATCCGGAAATCGTAATACACGTGTGAATACATAGACCACAATATGTCCCTAGTGAGCCTCTAGTTGACTAGCTCGTTGTGATCAACAGATAGTCATGGTTTCCTGGCTATGGACATTGGATGTCGTTGATAACGGGATCACATCATTAGGAGAATGATGTGATGGACAAGACCCAATCCTAAGCATAGCACAAAGATCGTGTAGTTCGTTTGCTAGAGCTTAGCCAATGTCAAGTATCTCTTCCTTAGACCATGAGAGCGTGTAACTCCTGTATACCGTAGGAGTGCTTTGGGTGTATCAAACGTCACAACGTAACTGGGTGACTATAAAGGTGCACTACAGGTATCTCCGAAAGTATCTATTGTTTTATGCGGATCGAGACTGGGATTTGTCACTCCGTATGACGGAGAGGTATCTCTGGGCCCACTTGGTAATGCATCATCATAATGAGCTCAAGGTGACCAAGGTGTTGGCCACGGGATCATGCATTACGGTACGAGTAAAGTGACTTGCCGGTAACGAGACTGAACAAGGTATTGGGATACCGACGATCGGGTCTCGGGCAAGTAACGTACCGATTGACAAAGGGAATTGTATACAGGGTTTGATCGAATCCTCGACATCGTGGTTCAACCGATGAAATCATCGAGGAGCATGTGGGAGCCAACATGGGTATCCAGACCCCGCTGTTGGTTATTGCCCGAGAGTCGTCTCGGTCATGTCTGCGTGTCTCCCGAACCCGTAGGGTCTACACACTTAAGGTTCGGTGACACTAGGGTTGTTAGGAAGACTAGTATGTGACTACCGAATGTTGTTCGGAGTCCCGGATGAGATCCCGGACGTCACGAGGAGTTCCGGAATAGTCCGGAGGTGAAGTTTTATATATGGGAAGTCGTTATACAGACACCGGAAAGTTTCGGGGGCTTATCGGTATTGTACCGGGGCCACCGGAGGGGTTCCGGGGGTCCACCGGGAGGGGCCACCCCTCCCGGGAGGCCACATGGGGCCGCATGGGATAGCAGCCAGCCCCTCGTGGGCTGGGCACGCCCCCCTCCTTGGGCCCATGCGCCTAGGGTTGGGGGGGAAACCCTAAAGGGGGCGCCCCCCTTGCTTGGGGGGCAAGTCCCCCCACCCTGGCCGCCGCCCCCCCCCTCTAGATCCCATCTAGAGGGGCCGGCCCCCCTTGTCCCTTCCCCTATAAATAGAGGGGTGAGGGGAGGGCTGCACGACGACAAGCCAAGGCGCAGCCCCTCCCCTCCCCAACACCTCTCCTCCTCCGTACGTGCTTGGCGAAGCCCTGTCGGAGTACTGCTGCACCAACTACACCACGCCGTCGTGCTGCCCTTGGAGCAATCTTCCTCAACCTCTCCTTCCCCCTTGCTGGATCAAGAAGGAGGAGACGTCTCCCGTCCCGTACGTGTGTTGAACGCGGAGGTGCTGTCCGTTCAGCACTTGGACATCGGTGATCTGAATCACGTTCGAGTAAGACTCCATCATCACCATCCCCTTGGCAAGCTTCCGCTCGTGATCTACAAGTGGTATGTAGATGCAAACTCTCTCCCTTGACTCGTTGCTTAGATGAACTCATAGATGGATCTTGGTGAAACCGTAGGAAAAATTTTAATTTTCTGCAACGTTCCCCAACACCACCTCCCGGACAGGCAGGTCACCATTGAAGGCGAAAAAGGCGCAACCAGGGAGGCCCAAGCCGAACTGGATGACCGTGGGAGGTTTCTGCCTAGCCATGCAGCTGACCGTGAGGTGACCATCAGAGCGACAGATCAAGAAAAAAGGAGGGTTGGTGCAGCGAGACTGGAAATGGCCAGGCCTGTGACAAGCGAAGCAGGTGAGCACCGAGGGGTTGTTATGGGAAGCAGAGGACGTCTAATCCAAGAGAAGTCGTCGACACAAACTCAGTAAAGTGGTAAGAACTCCGATGGATCCCCTCCCTCCCTCCTCCCTCGCCTCCTCCTTCCCCTCCTCCCCTCCTTGCCCTAGCCGTCACGCTCCCCGCCCTGACCCGCTGGCCGGTGCCCGGTCATCCCCCACTCCGCTTGCAGGTGCTCTCTCTCTCCCCTCCCCTGGCTCCCTGCGGGTGGGGTTCTCCCCTCTGTCTTCTCCGTTGCCGGTGCTCGGATCTCGTTTCTGGGCCCTTGCGTCTGATGAGGAGGATTCGCGGTCGTCGGTCCCTTCCCCCTGTGGTCCCGTGCCTTGTGCTGGGGGGGGGGTGGTGGTGCCTTCCGCCGCTCCTCGTCCCCGCAAGTTTGCTCCTGGTGGCCGGGGCCGGTCGGTGGCCGCGTCTTCGTCGGTCGATGGCTAGATTCGGATCTCTCGGCGGCGGCGTAAGTCTTGTAAGTTTGCTGTTGCGTCACCTGATCTCATTGTCCTGGGCAGTGCGCCTGATGGGGAGCTTGGTGGCCTCCTATCCCCCTCTCCTGCAGCCTCTGCGGCGGCCTCGTCGCCGGCGGCGGCGACGGCGGGGTTGCTGGTGGCTTCGTGTAACCTAGATCTCGATTTCGCCGCGGTGGCCATCGGGCCGCGGGACGTCCCCTCGGGTGGGCTTGATGGGCCTTGCGGTTTGCCGTTGCCCAGTGGGCCTGCCTCTCCTCCCCCTCTTTTGTCGGTGGCAGATTTCCCCCCTCTGGTCCCGTCCGGCCCAGTTGGGCCCATCGTCCGGGTTCCTGCTCCTCAACCTTCTTTGGCCCATGTGGCGAGTCGGGCCCAGGTGGGCACGGCTCGGACGGGCTATTTATGGATCCCCCGCGGCTCTTCCTCCCCTTTGCTAGGGTTTCCGGCTTCCGCTTCCGATCTGCGCCGTCACCGTCTTCCCATTTGTCGCCTCATTAGATCCTCCCCACCTCCACCCCTCCTCCTTCCTTTTGCTGTGGTGCTATCCATGGACAAGTCGCGGGGCTCTTCCTGCGAGGCGCTCTCGGGCAGCAAGCGACGCCGTGAGGACTCCCCTTCCTCCGCGGTGGATCTGGAGCTCGAGGCTTCCTCCGTTCCAAGTTGGAGGCGGAATAGGCGGCGCGCGAGCAGGTGGCTCGTGACCGTGAGGCTCGGGCTTCGGGTCCAGAGTGGTCGCAGCGCTCGGAGAGGGTTGGTGTGCCCGGATCCGGCCCGCAGGGCTCTGGATCTGGCCATTCTCTCTCCCCGGTGCTGGACCCGTGGGAGGCGGCGGTGGCCTCTGGCGGTGGTGTTTCTTCGTCTTCTGCCTCCCTTCCTGCTCCGGGAGTGGGCCGCAGTCCATCTGCTCCGTCGCGCCCTCCTCCTCCTCGCTCGGTTGGGGTTGGTGCTGGTGCTCGTCCGCCGCCTCGGTCCTTCGCGGGGCCGGCGCATCGGCCGCCCGGTCCGGCCTCTGGGGCGCCCCCTTTTCCGGGGATGGGGGATGGGATCCTTCCTCCTCCTCCATCGCTTCCGCAATCCCGCCCGTCCTCTGCCTCCCATTGCCTATCGTTATGGGCTTATCCTGCAGTGCGCAGAGATCCTTGACGATGTAGTGCACAAACTGCAAGATGCCCCATGGCGAGATGGTCGTGAAAAGACCCTGGAGTCATGGATAGGTTTTCCGGAACATGTACGTGGTGTTGGCTCTTCCGTCTGAGATGTTGCTGAGATACACGCTCAGCATCTACTATAGACCGTATTGTTCGGTGGAGGCAATTGCCGGGTTGAGGTGCTGATAGTTTGAATGGGACAGATGAGAAAGAGAGGTGCGTGAGAAGTAAAGAGAGAAGCAGGAGAGATGGATATGTTTTTCTTCCGGTGATTAATTAATGGTAGATAGACAGAGATAAGAGAGACGTACAGACCTGAGAGTTTGAAAGGAGCACATGAGAGAAAGAGGTGCGTGAGAAGAAAGGAGAGAAACGTGAGAGATTGAGCTAGCAAAAAAAATATCTCAGAGATTAGGAGAGATGTGACTATGAAGGGATTTGAGAATCAATCTACACCGTAATAATTTGGTTCCACCAAATTAACGGCTCATAAAATCTAATTAACATGGGAATTTCTAGGAAGTCTAGGATTAGTCTAGGATTAGTCGTCAACCCGTGCATTCGCACGGGCTAGCCAATAAACTGTATGTATTAATAAAAAACCACTTACTTATAGTTAATACAGAATACGAACTACATGTCAACCTAGTAGTCTTATTAAGAAAATGTTGTTAATCATGTATTCTCGAACTATCAAATATATCATTTTTGTAGTTACTACTCATAGTTTATTTAAAACACAAAAATATATTATATTCAATGATATTATAAAACTGTAATTTTTGTAGTAGCACAACATTTCAGAGACATAACTAAAAGTGAAGTATTGTTTTCCCATCACTTGTAACTGTTAAGTGCATTTTTCTATAGGCACGAAGTGCGTCCTGTATGAGTGATTGCTATATACAAAGAGTAACTGACACAACTCTGAACAAAGCTTGGAAAGATTACAATTATATATTTGAAACCCAAAATGGATTAATAACTAAACATTTAGAACTTACCACACAAAAATCTATACCTGAAGTTTCCTACAAATATTTTGAATATGTGTATAGCTCTTGCGTTACGGAGTTCAATAATGCATTTAGGTGTCTCAAAGAAATATGTTCACTTTTGCAAACTAAAACTTATAGATGATAACGTGAATTAAACGGTCAATTGGTTGTACAACAGTACAATAGGGAGCAAAAACATTTCATCGCCTCACATGAA
Source organism: Triticum aestivum (assembly GCF_018294505.1). Classification (NCBI taxonomy): domain Eukaryota; kingdom Viridiplantae; phylum Streptophyta; class Magnoliopsida; order Poales; family Poaceae; genus Triticum; species Triticum aestivum. The sequence continues at coordinate 91,119,479 of NC_057812.1, read as the reverse complement.
AATGTGACGGGATTTCCATTTTACAATAACAAAATTGTGTAGTCAAGTATAGTTAGCCCACTGTCTGCATTAGAAACTAATATAACAAACTATATATTACACTAAAAACAGAGTAGATCATCGATAAATCCTATGAGATATCTTCCATATTTGAAGGATGCGCTTTTGGATATAGAAAAAAGTCTAGGGAGATGAGAACCAATCAGTCAACAATAGTTTTGACATCTCCCCTTGATTTCCCCAAAACAAACTCTGTTGTCAAAATCATGAAATGATGCTACTATTTTTTTAATACATTTACATAAAAGCATTGACTTCCCGTTGTGGTTCTAATTACACGTAGCAGTTGATAATCTAAAGTAAGACCATCTGAAATGGCTTGCCCATGTTTCATGTGAAAATGCTTTTCATCAATGCATCGCTTTGGAAAAATGAGCCAACAATATCATCTTATAATAAACCAACATTATTCCTCACTCCTTGAGGTCCGAGAAGATGCTAGGAATCACTGTGCCATGTTTTGGCATAAGCAGCAAGGAAGAAATGTTAGATGTATTTATGAGTAAATGATAAAATGATGTCAAGTTGTTATACAGTATTCACCTTTTCCACTCCAAATTGTTATATCTATCACAAAGATCCAACAATTTTATTTATATATAGAGTTAACTTTGGCTGCCTAATAGTATGAAACTAATAACTGAATTTTGTGGAATGTAAACGGCGAAATCAAAACTTCAGTAAATTGTTATATGTAACGGAATAAGCCATAGATATTACATATGTGTGGTGTGATCTACACCTAGCCACCTAAATTTAGATGTTTAGGAAGAAATCGTGCAAAAAAAATATGTGTGCATATCTAATGAAGTGTAGCCGTATCTGCACACATGATTTAGCTCATGCCAATGTAACTTATTAAAATACCATGTCTAGTAGTAGCTTGATATAGGAGCGAACCCAATTCTCCGCCTTCATCTATATATATTTGCTAGGATGGTCGACCACTTATTGAATGCACAGAGAGGACATCATCAGATATTTGTAGAAAGGGCAACAAATTATGAGTCCCGTAAATAATTTTCAGCTTTTGACTACTAATAAAGTATATAATGGAAAACAAAGTAGCTTACTTGTCAAATCTTTTCGGACTTCTGTATCTGGAAGGTACCCTGCATTCATATAGAGGAGGCATATAAAGTCATACAGGTGTATGGAAGGTTAGGATAATTGGGAAAAATCACTCACCTTAAGCACATCCATCATTTTAGTCCCATACTTAACAAATAACTTTCAGAAGAATTTGAAAATGACCATTTCTTCAGCCAATCACACCTTGTGACAACCTGTCATACACATGGTGGCATCTCAAGCGACAGAATGACACCCCTGGCCCTTGTCATCTAGTATATGTATTATCAACAGCCTATTTACAGATTCAGAGGCTACTGATGCAGAAAGTATAACATTTACCTAAATAATTACTCTCTCGAGTGGTCAAAAAAAGCACATGCGTATATGAGCAAAATAAATTGTGTTACAAACCAAAACAAACCTAATTAGGATATCTAGGTGAGACCAAAAAAATCCAGTACTGATTAATTCCTACCATTGTCCCCAAAAGCGCAATACTATTACACATCTCTGTTATCACCGTGCACGTCAAAGGCTCCAGTGCCTCTGCAACTCCATCCGATCACTCATGTGCCGCTTCTTCCATTACATGGTGCTAATCCAGCTCTTCGATATCAAATTATGTACTTATTGTACCTACAGTTGTAAGAAAACAAATACAACTTTCCATATCAGTTTATGTACTTACATATATATGCCCACTTTTGTAAGAAAAAATACAAAGTATATTTCTCACTAACACTCCTCACAAATCACAACAGGCTAGCTGCTCGTCATGGTATATATATTTCACCTCTCTTCTGACTGAACAGAAAAAATATATCATATTTGTATTCTCTGTCGTGCTAGTGGTGCAAGCATGTTGTTCCAAATTGAGTGGCATGCCCATGCATCAGGAAATCCTTTTCTCAGTGTGCATGCTCGTCTAGGCCATATCGGATAGAGGCGGAGGCACACGTCCGAGACACACATCAGCGAGGTCAAGGCTGCAAGTCAGTAGTCTAGAAATGCAGAGGGCAGTCGTCATGAGACCATGGGCGCCCGGATAGAGAGCTGCATCAATGGATTCGGGCACCCATAGCAATTAGGCAGCAGCCCGATGAGACCTTCTTCGTCACGGCCAGAAGCAACACTTCCACTTCCTTCCCCGTGGTCGCGAGAAGTCCCTAGCATACTGCCGCCGTTGCCGGCACCATGTGGTCACCGGCCCTTGCTTTGTTTTTCCGAGGAAGATAGGCCGCCATTCTTGCTGCCGCCAATGATTTTTTCTTTAAGTGGTGGCTATAGTTGACACAAAATTCTGAAGATCAGCGGCAGGTGGTGATCTGTCCGCATCGAAATTAAACAAATAGTGAGACCTTAAAGTTAGGATCGGGTGGTTAGTGAATATTGAGGAAGCGGCTTCAATCCATGCAGACCAAAATTCTAGTTGTAGCTATTGATCTTTGCTTACCTGCGATCCTGGCGGCCAAACCTGAAAGTCCTACTGTATCAAACGGACAAAGATTGGATTAATTGGAGTAGTGCCATGCTTTGAATCCTACGATGTGGCTAGCAAGGGGATCGAGAGAGATACAAGGAGAGGCGAGGCGAGGTGGTGGCGGAGTGAGATTGTCATGCTTCGCAATGACGTGGAACAAAAAAAATCTGCTCTGGCGCACCTGTCCATCGTGCGACGTAGCAGTGTAGCATGTGTTACTCGCCCGTCACCACGGCCTGGACGTCTTAATAAGAACGATCGGATGGACCTGCAGATGAGACGATGTCTTGAGGTTTTCTTAAAAAAAGATCCCACCCTCGTCACCATTTGCGAGGCGTGCACAAAAGCACTCGAGGAGCGTCGCCTATGATAAGCAGAGGAGATAGCATGTGTTTCTCGCCCGTCGCCACCGCCTGGACGTCTTAATAAGAACGATCGGATGGACCTGCAGATGAGACGATGTCTTGAGATTTCCTTAAAAAAAAGATTCTGCCCTCGTCACCATTAGCGAGGCGCCCACAAAAGCACTCGAGGAGCGTCGCCTAAGATAAGCAGAGGAGAGCATGACCGTTTTCGAAACCTAGATGAAGGAGAGGAGTCACAGCAGCGCTTTTTAGAGTAGAAGTCACGGGGATTGGAAGTGGAGCGATTTTGATCGAATTGTTTTTTGATACACATGAAGGAAGAGTCGTTGCAGAGAGAGACGTGAGAGAGATGGATACATATTGTTTTTTTAGAGAGAGACGTGAGAGAGAGATGGATACAGATTGTCTTTTAGTTTTTTAGGAGTCGTGAGAGATTGCTAGAGAGAGACGTGAGAGAGAGAGATGTATACCTGAGATTGATTTACCCGAGATTGTTTTTTTGGGGGCGTTTTTTTGGGGGTTTTTTGCAGTTGAGATTGTTTTTTACAATGGAATTTATGAGTCGATCTACACCGTTATAATTCGGTCCCACCGGATTAACGGCTCGTAAAATCTAATTAACGTAAGAATTTTTAATAATAATAATAATAGAAATAGATAGATAATAGATAGATAGATAGATAGATAGATAAGATAGAGGTATAGATTGGCTTGGTAGCCGAGTTACCAGGATAACCAGAGCTGTGCTCTTATGAATTTTCATATTGGCTTGGTAGCCGAATTAACAAGATAACCAGAGTTGTGCTCTTATGACATTATCATATTGGCTTGGTAGCCGAATTACCAAGATCACGTGGGCAGTAACGCTATGTTCTCTTTGGTGATTACACCTATGTTTGAACAGGAAGCCCCCAAATGACATATTCGGTAAAGAGGGTTGTAACGCTATGATTCGAATACGATCAGGAAGCCCCCAAGTAACCGTAATTATGGCGTCGCACCGGATCAAAAGGGTAGTGACGCTATGTTCTCTTTGGTGAATACACCTATGTTTGAACAGAAAGTCCCCAAGTGATCATGCTATAAGTAACAAAGACTCATTCTTCTTGGAAATGAAACGGCAAAGGTCCTGCTTTCTCGGGGATGTCGGCTTTATTAAAAATATAATATATATACATTGGCAAAAATATGTACATTGGAAGAGCTGGTGGCTCAAGTATAGTAAGGCCGAAGATGAGCAATATTTCACGGCCGGTGGGTCTCCTCCTCTGACTTACGCGAATCCTTGTGTTCCCGAATGTCGATAAGGTAGTATGATTCGTTGTTCAGATTTTTACTGACCACAAAAGGTCTTTCCCAAGGTGGGGATAATTTGTGCATGTCAGTTTGATCCTGGATGAGCCGGAGCACCAAATCACCTTCTTGAAAAATTCTAGTTTTGACCCGGCGGCTGTGATAACGACGTAGATCTTGTTGGTAAATCGCTGAACGAGCCGCCGCGATGTCACGCTCCCCATCCAGCAGGTCAAGCGTCTCTTGACGTGCTTTTTCATTCTCAGCTTCAACATAAGTCGCCACACAGGGCGAGTCATGCCGGATGTCACTAGGGAGAACTGCTTCTGCTCCGTAAACCATGAAGAAAGGCGTGTAACCCGTATATCTGTTGGGGGTGGTATTAATGCTCCATAAAACGGAAGGTAACTCCTCCACCCAACAACACGGCGTCCTCTGCAAGGGAACCATAAGCCGGGGCTTAATGCCTCTCAGGATCTCTTGATTGGCTCTCTCGGCTTGACCATTAGATTGGGGGTGAGCCACTGATGCCACGTCAAGCCGGATATGTTCACGTTGACAAAATTCTTTCAAAGCACCCTTGGATAGATTAGTGCCATTATCAGTTATGATACTATGGGGAAAGCCAAAACGTAAAATCACTTTTTTAATGAATTGAACAGCCGTTGCCGCGTCACATTTACTGACCGGCTCTGCCTCAACCCACTTTGTAAATTTGTCAATTGCTACCAAGAGGTGCGTTTTTTATCCTTGGACATTTTGAAAGGTCCAACCATATCAAGCACCCCGACTGCAAACGGCCAAGTAATTGGAATCATCCTCAACTCTTAAGTCGGCACATGGGCTCGTCATGAAAATTTCTGACATCCATCACACTTACTGACCAGGTCTTCTGCATCTGCATGAGCCGTCGGCCAATAAAATCCATGACGAAAAGCTTTAGCCACAAGAGATTTAGAACCGGCATGATGACCACAATCTCCTTCATTAATCTCTGGCAGAATCTCACAGCCTTCTTCTGGTGAAACACAATGTTGAAACGCCCTTGTGACACTGTGATGATGTAGCTCTCCATTGACAATGATCATTGACTTGGACCGCCAGGTATCTGCCTGGCCAAAGTTTCATCCTCTGGTAACTCGCCTCGGGTCATATAAGCCAAATATGGAACTGTCCAATTAGGAGTTACATGAAGAGCCGCCACCAATTGTGCTTCTGGGTCAGGAATAGCAAGGTATTCTTCTATAGGCAAATTGACTGAGGGGTTATGCAGAATGTCTAAAAAAGTATTAGGTGGCACCAGCTTACGCTGAGAGCCTAGCCGGCTTAAAGCATCAGCCGCATCATTCTTCCTTCGATCAATATGCTCAACCTGATAACCCTTGAAGTGACCCGCAACAGCATCAACCTCTCGACAGTAAGCCTCCATGAGTGGATCCTTAGAATCCCAAGTACCAGAAACTTGTTGAGCTACCAAATCTGAGTCGCCAAAGCACCTCACCCGGCTTAAGTTCATCTCCTTAGCCATTCTAAGACCGTGGAGCAAAGCCTCATATTCGGCTGCATTGTTAGTATAAGGGAACATCAACCGGAGAACATAACAAAATTTATCACCTCGAGGGGAAGCTAGGACAACTCTAGCCCCCGAGCCTTCCAATTGCCTGGACCCATCAAAGTGAATAGTCCAATACGTTTTATCTGGCTTTTCTTCAGGCATCTGCAGTTTTGCCTAGTCATTGATGAAATCCACCAGTGCTTGAGACTTGATGGCCCTGTGAGGCATATACTTCAAACCATGAGGTCCAAGCTCAATGGCCCACTTGGCTATCCGACATGTGGCTTCTCTATTTTGAATAATATCCCCTAAGGGAGCAGAACTAACCACAGTGATGCGATGACCCAAAAAATACTGCTTAAGTTTTCGACTGGCCATGAACACCCCATATACTAGTTTCTGCCAGTGCGGATACCTCTGCTTGGACTCAATGAGAACCTCACTGATGTAGTAAACCGGCCTCTAAATAAGATATTCCTTGCCTGCCTCCTTCCGTTCCACCACAATAGCTATGCTGACAGCCCGGGCATTAGCAGTCACATACAACAACAATGGCTCCTTAGCAATAGGAGCAGCAAGAATGGGCAGCTCAGCCAGCTGCTTCTTCAAGTCCTCAAATGCTGCATTAGCGGCATCACTCCAGACAAAATTATCTGTCTTTTTCATCATCTGATACAGAGGGATAACCTTCTCTCCCAACCGGCTTAAGAACCGGCTTAGAGCCGCAATACGATCCGCCAGACATTGAACATCATTGACACACGCCAGCTTAGCCAAAGAAGTAATGGCTTTGATCTTCTCCGGATTAGCTTCAATGCCTCTCTTATAAACCAAAAAACCCAAGAGCTTGCCTGCCGGCACACCAAAAAAGCATTTGGTCGGGTTAAACCTGGAGATTATCAAAGTTCTCCTTCAAATCGTCTATCAACATTTCCTTCTTTCTGGATTTCACCACAATGTCATCCACATAAGCATGAAAATTGCGCCCAATCTGATTATGAAGACAATTCTACACACATCGCTCGTAAGTCGCCTGGGCACTCTTGAGCCCAAAAGTCATAGACACATAACGGAAGGCTCCAAAGGGAGTGATAAAAGTTGTCTTCTCCTGGTCCTTAACTGCCATTTTGATTTGATGATAACTAGAATAAGCATCCAAAAAACTAAAAAGCTCACAACCCGACATAGCATCAATAATTTGATCAATACGAGGGAGAGCAAAAGGATCAGCTGAACAAGCCTTGTTTAAATCTATGTAATCTACACACATACACCAAGTGCCATTCTTCTTAAGTACCCAGCACCAGGTTAGACAAGCACTCGGGATGAAAAACTTCAACAATGAACCCGGCCGCCAAGAGCCGGGCCACTTCTTCACCAATGGCCTTTCGCCTCTCTTCATTAAGACGAGGAGAAACTGCTTCACCGGCTTAAAATTTGGATCAATGTTAAGACTATGCTCAGCGAGTTCCCTCGGTACACCTGGCATGTCAGAAGGCTTCCATGCAAACATGTCCCAGTTCTCATGGATGAACTCGATGAGCGCACTTTCCTCTTTTGGATCCAGATTAGCACTGATGCTGAACTACTTAGATGAATCGCCAGGAACGAAGTCAACTAGCTTGGTGTCATCCGCTGATTTAAACTTCAACGCTGGATCATGCTCCGTAGTTGGCTTTTTCAGAGACGTCATGTCAGCCGGGTCAACATTGTCTTTGTAAAACTTCAACTCCTCTATTGCGCAGACTGATTCAGCATAGGCTGCATCACCTTCCTCACACTCCAAAGCTATCTTCCGGCTTCCATGTACTGTAATGGTCCCCTTGTGACCTGGCATTTTGAGCTGTAGATAAACATAACAATGCCTTGCCATGATCTTAGCATAAGCCGGCCGTCCAAACAGAGCATGATAAGGACTCTCGATTTTTACTACTTCAAAGGTCAATGTCTCATATCTGGAATCATGATCATCCCCGAATGCAAGCTCCAGCACTATTTTCCCAATTGGATATGCCGACTTACCAGGCACCACACCGTGAAAAACAGTGTTTGATGGCTTAAGATTTTTATCGGTTAACCCCATGCGACGGAGGGTTTCATAATAAAGGATATTGATGCTGCTACCTCCATCCATGGGTACTTTGGTGAATTTATATCCTCCAACTTGGGGTGCTACCACCAAAGCCAGGTGACCCGGATTATCAACCTGGGGCGGGTGATCCTCACGGCTCCACACAATGGGTTGCTCCGACCAGCGCAAGTAACAGGGAACTGCCGGTTCAACGGCATTCACTGCCATTTTATGAAGCTTGTGATCCTGCTTGCATAAACTTGTGGTGAAGACATGGTACTGCCTTCTATTCAACTGTTTCGGGTTACTCTGATACCCAGATTGTTGTTGCTGACTCCCCGGACCGGGCTGTTGATGAAAACCTCCCTGGTTACCTTGGTTACCCTGGTGACCCTACAAACCAGAGTTAGAGCCGCCACCACCATGATCCAGAACATAAGAACCGAAACATAAGCCGCCACCTGGTCCATGATTGTACTGGAACAAGTCGGAATTTTTGAACTCCTTCATAATGTAGCAGTCTTCCAAAGGTGCGTAGATGGCCTGTCCCGCGAGCCATGCTTTGGACAGGGCTGATTCAACATCTGCTCCAGATTTATACCTGACCCTCCTGTCCGAGGAGGTGGCTTTCCCTTATGATGCTGACCATTGTTCTGCCTGTTGGTATTGGCCACAAAATCTGGATTATTATCAATCTTACGTTTACCGTTACTCCCCTGAGTCGCCAGGTTATGATGTTGGTTTCTAGTGTTGCCACTCTTCTTTCCCTTTCCCGGCTTGTCATCATCAGACTCGGGGTCCTTGGTACCATCAGAGTCCGCATATTTAATTAGAGCCGCCATCAGCTCCCCCATATCATTGTAGTGGCGCTTAAGCCACCCTAACTTATTTTTAAGAGGCACAAAATGGCAGTTTTTCTCCAGCATGAGGACTGTTGAAGCGCCATTAATGTTATCCGATGAGTGTAGGATGTCCTTAACTTGGCTCACCCAATGTGTCGTTGACTCGCCCTCCTCTTGGGTGCAAGCATCCAAATCCACGATCGACATGGGCTGCTTACACGTATCCTTAAAATTTTGGATAAATTGGGCTTTTAACTCGGCCCATGACCCAATGGAGTTGGCAGGTAGTCCTTTTAACCAAGTACGGGTGGTCCCATCTAGCATCACGGTAAAGTACTTGGCACATGCGGCATCGCTGACCTCCAATAGTTCCATAGCCATCTTGTAACTCTCAATCCACGCCTCAAGGGGTAAGTCGGCTGTGTAGTTAGGCACCTTATGAGGTCCTTTGAAATCCTTGGGCAGACGCTCATTACGCAGAGCCAGCACTAAACACGGCACACCCGTGCTTCGGGAGGTCACGCCTGCTTCCACTGAAGTTGTCGGATAAACCGGGGAGGGCTGATGAGCCGCGTACTGAGCCGCCAGCTCAGCCTCCTGACGTGCTCTATCCTGATCTATCAGAGCCTGAGTATTACGGGGTGGGTCATGTCCATGGGGCAGGTTACGACGCCGCTCACTGCTTGAAACTGCTAGGGAATCCATGTGTCTGTTATAACTCCATCTTGGGCGGGGGGTTGAATGGATTCTCTCACGGCTGTAAGAATAAGCCTGCTCCTGAACGAATGCTGTCTGAAGTAGCTCTCTAGTCCTTCGTGTTTCAACTGCTGCTGGTGACTCGCCTTCAACTGGGAGGCTGCTAATCGTGACGCCGCAGCGGTCATGTTATCCAAAGGGTTAGAGTAATGACCCGGTGGCATCGGCCCGTGCTGTGGTGGGATATTGTTCTGGCGAGGTGGGTCCGTCGTGCACGGCTGAGCCGACGTTCCCGTCCCAGGTGCTTCAACCCGGTTTACCCCTGCCGGGTTATTGGTTCCCGCTCCAGGCGTATTAAAGAGATTTCTCGCCTCGTAGACCGAAGGCAGACGAGTCTGATGCCTCCTCATCATGACTTCGTTTGAGGCATTCTGATCTAGCATGAGCCGGAAAGACTTCGACTGAATCCGCTGCGCCTGAGCATCCAGCGTAACCCGCTCTGTGGCCATCCTAGCGTCCTCAGCTACCATGTCTTCCTTGGCTTGGGCTGTCTGATCTCGCAATTTTGCGACTTCCGCATTGTGCTGATCTTGGTTCGCCGGGTTAGCCACCGCTGAGGGAGTCCTGGATTAGGGGGTCTCCGGACAGTCAGACTATATCCTTTTGCCGGATTGTTAGACTATGAAGATACAAGATTGAAGACTTTGTCTCGTGTCCGGATGGGACTCTACTTCGCATGGAAGGCAAGCTAGACAGTACGGATATGGATATCTCCTCCTTTGTAACCGACCTTGTGTAACCCTAGCCCCCTCCGGTGTCTATATAAACCAGAGGGTTTTAGTCCGTAGGACAACATACAATCATACCATAGGCTAGCTTCTAGGGTTTAGCCTCTCAGATCTTGTGGTAGATCAACTCTTGTAATACCCATATCATCAAGAATAAATCGAGCAGGACGTAGGGTTTTACCTCCATCAAGAGGGCCCAAACCTGGGTAAAACATCGTGTCCCCTGCCTCCTGTTACCATCCGCCTTAGACGCACAGTTCGGGACCCCCTACCCGAGATCCGCCGTTTTTGACACTGACATTGGTGCTTTCATTCAGAGTTCCTCTGTGTCGTCATCATCAAGCTTGACGGTGCCTTTGATCATTGTTAGCGATGCAGTCCAGGGTGAGACTTTTCTCCCCGGGCAAATTTTTGTATTCGGCGGCTTTGCACTACGGGCCAATTCGCTTGGCCATCTGGAGCAGATTGAAAGCTACGCCCCTGGCCATCAGGTCAGGTTTGGAAGCTTAAACTACATGGTATATATCCGCGGAGACTTGATCTTCGACGGATTCGAGCCCTTGCCGAGTGCGCCCCACTATCACGATGGGCACGATTTAGCTCTGCCGCCGAACAGTGCCCTGGAGGCCGCACCCACATCCGCTCCGACCTTTAATTCGGAGCCAACTGCGCCGACCGAGGACGGGTGGCTAGACCCCGCCGCAGAGGCTGCAGCCTCAACGGCGATCGAGCCGAACACCAACCTTATCCTTCGCGAGGCCCGTGACTCCACATTGCTGGACTCTCCTCCGATCTCTGTACCATCCGCGCCCCTGCCAATCGAATCCGATTGGGCGCCGATCATGGAGTTCACTACCGCGGATATCTTTCAACACTCGCCCTTCGGCGACATACTGAATTCACTAAGGTCTCTCTCTTTGTCAGGAGAGTCCTGGCTGGATTATGACCGGCAGGATTGGGATGCGGACGACGAAGAAATTTGCTACCCACCCACCACCCACTTAGTAGCCACTGTCGACGACTTAACCGACATGCTCGACTTCGACTCCGAAGACATCGACGGTATGTACGACGATGCGGGAGACAAAGAGCAACCACTGCCCATAGGGCACTGGACAGCCACCTCATCATACGATATATACATGGTGGACACACCCAAAGAAGGCAATGGCGACGAGACAGCGGAGGATGACCCCTCCAAGAAGCAACCCAAGCGCCGACGTCAGCGGCGCCGCTCTATGTCCCGCCAAAGCAAAAGTGGTGATACCGGCACAGGATATAATAACACTCCGGATAGTGTCGAAGATGGCAGCAATCCCCTCCAACACGATCTAGGATAGGAGGATGGAGAGGCCATCCCTCCAGAGAGAGCGGTAGATCGAGAGGCAGAGGATGATAATTACATGCCCCCCCTCCGAAGACGAGGCAAGCCTCGACGATGACGAATTCGTCGTACTAGAGGATCCCGTCGAACAAGAGCGCTTCAAGCGCCGACTTATAGTCACGGAAAATAGCCTTAAGAAAAAGCAGTAGCAGCTTCAAGCTGATCAAGATCTGCTAGCTGACAGATGGACTGAAGTCCTCGCGGCCGAGGAATATAAACTCGAATGCCCCTCCAAGAGTTACCCAAAATGCAGGTTGCTACCCCGACTGGAGGAACAAGCGTATGACGCAGCTGATCGGCCACCTTGTGGCCGCGATAGAGAGGCATTCCATCCAAAAGCTCAGCCTGCACCCCGACGCCATTCAAATAAAAAGGCATGAGGAAATACGCCAGACCTGCGAGACGTATTGGAGGACAAAGCAAAACATGCAAGATCAATCTACGGATCACGAGGGCGCGCCACTATGCGAGACGGTAAACGTCACGCCGGATACAGTAAAAGTAAATCCGGCCGGGCCGAACACAGCGGGCAAGACTCATTGGAGCTGCGTCGTGATATAGCCCAGTACAGAGTTGCCGCACACCCCTTATGCTTCACAGACGAAGTAATGGATCATCAAATCCCAGAGGGTTTCAAATCCATAAATATAGAATCATACGACGGCACAACAGATCCTGCGGTATGGATCGAGGATTTCCTCCTGCGTATCCACATGGCACGCGGTGATGATCTACACGCCATTAAATACCTCCCACTCAAACTCAAAGGACCAGCTCGGCATTGGCTCAATAGCTTGCCAGCAGAGTCCATTGGCTGTTGGGAGGATCTGGAAGCCGCATTCCTCGGCAACTTTCAGGGCACTTATGTGCGACCACCAGATGTCGATGACTTGAGCCACATAATTCAGCAGCCAGAGGAATCGGCCAGGCAATTCTGGACACGGTTCCTAACAAAGAAAAATCAAATCGTCGACTATCCAGATGCAGAGGCTCTAGCAGCTTTCAAGCACAACATCCGCGATGAGTGGCTAGCCTGGCACCTTGGTCAGGAAAACCGAAATCTATGGCAGCCCTCACGACACTCATGACCCGCTTTTGTGCGGGAGAAGACAGCTGGCTGGCTCGCAGTAACAACATATCAAAGAACCATGGTACTTCGGATACCAAGGACGGCAGTAGCAGGTCACATCGCAACAAACATAAGCGCCGCATTAACAACGACAATACCGAGGATACGGCAGTCAATGCCGGATTCAAAGGCTATAAACCCGGTCAGCGGAAAAATCCATTCAAAAGAAGCACTCTGGGCCCGTCCAGTTTGGACCGTATACTCGATCGCTCGTGTCAAATACATGGCACCCCCGACAAGCCAACCAACCACACCAATAGGAATTGTTGGGTGTTCAAGCAGGCCGACAAGTTAATTGCCGAAAACAAAGATAAGGAGCCACATAGCGATGATGAGGAGGAGCCCCGGTAGCCGAATACCGAAGGACAGAAGAGGTTCCTCCCACAAGTGCGGACGGTGAACATGATATACGCAACCCACATCCCCAAGAGGGAGCTGGAAGCGTGCGCTCAGGGACGTATATACATTGGAGCTAGTCGCCCCAAAGTTCAACCCATGGTCCTCCTGTCCGATCACCTTCGATCGCAGGGACCACCCCACTAGTATCCGTCATGGCAGATTCGCCGCACTGGTCCTAGACCCAATTATTGACGGATTTCACCTCACTTGAGTCCTTATGGATGGCGGCAGCAGCCTGAACCTGCTTTACCAAGACACGGTGCGCAAAATGGGTATAGATCCCTCAAGGAACAAACCCACAAAAACGACCTTTAAACGCGTCATACCAGGTGTAGAGGCCCATTGCATAGGCTCAGTCACACTGGAAGTGGTCTTCGGATCCCCGGATAACTTCCGAAGTGAAGAGTTAATCTTTGATATAGTCCCGTTCCGCAGTGGTTATCATGCACTGCTCGGGCGAACCGCATTTGCGAGATTCAATGCGGTACCGCATTATGCATACCTCAAGCTCAAGATGCCAGGACCTCAGGGGGTCATTACAGTTAATGGAAACACAGAGCACTCTCTTCGAACGGAGGAGCACACTGCGGCCCTCGCAGCGGAAGCGCAAAGCAGTCTCTTAAGGCAATCCACTAGTTCGGCGTTTAAGGACCCAAACACCTTCAAGCGCGCCCGGAGTAATCAGCAACAGGACCTCCTAGCATGTTTTGAGCTCGCATAGCAATGCGGCCCCCACCCCGGCCCAAGCCAAACGGCGAAATTCATGCCACACGTACCTAATTACGCATTAAAAATAGCATGGGCATAGGCGGGGAGGGGGCATGACTACGGCACGCCCCAAGACGTGGCTTAAACCGCACTAGGGGCTTCTCGTTTTGTTATTTTTTTTCTTTTCAGGACTTTAATCTCTGGAAACCTGGTCCAGCAGCATAATTGCTGAACATATGATGTAGCAACCAAGAAGGCAAAAAGCTACGTCACACCACGGAACTCCCAGGTGGATTACGATAACAAGTGTAATACTTGCCTTAATACTATTCTTCAGCTCGCCCTTGGAGGGGACATAGTCCTACTTTTTTCTTATTGCACCGCATGTATCATTCTGCTTTAACGCACCTTTTTGAATAAATAGTGCATAGCATTAATACGATTATTGCATTCTTCTTATATATATATATGTGTGTGTGTGTGTGTGTGTGTGTGTGTGTGTTCATTCATGACATCCAGCACCCTACACTCTGGTACGGCCAATACGCTAGGGGCTTAAGCTTACCCCACAATACGGCGTGAGAAGTCCGGACACTTTCAACAGTGCGGCACCCCGAACTTATAGCATTATATGCATCAGCTCCGAATCATGTCTTGGGTCAATAGTTGGGTTTGTTCGGCTCCCATGTTTTGGTATCTTATGTTCCGCTATATCGGCTAAGGTAGCACTAGGAGAACTACTGCGATTGTGCCCCGGTTCTGCTGGGCTAAGCACCTTAGTAGAGAAAGCTAAAACTGACTGTCATGATAAGGCAAGAGACTGGTCGCTGTTCGAGAGGTTTTTGAGTCCTTAAAGACTTATGCTGCTTAGAGCGAGGAGTTGGCCCTATCCGGCTTAAGGCGTGTATAGCGCCCCGCGTTCGGCCTTTCGAACACTAGGGGCTTCGCCGAAATTTAAAATTATAGAATTCTATGGCTAAGTGAGAGTGATAACGCATTATAGTCCGATTGCCTTGTTCGTTCTGCTGAGCACCTCCCTCGAAGGACCCAAAAATGGGAACAAGAGTGCTCAGGTTTATCCCGAACACCCCAGCACTCGTGGCATGGGGGCAGAAGCCAACGACTAGCCATCTCTTAGATTTGATAAACAGCCGAACATAAGGTAATATTTTAAATTAAAACAAGCGTTGCATAGCGCATATGAACAAGTTTTCATGAATACAGGATTACACGAGCGGGTTTACTCAAATATTGTATCTTTGGTACACTCGTCCGCTACGAGACGGGCACCCTTCAGGACACCCTCATAGTACATCTCGGGGTGGCAATGCTCCTTGCCCTCCGGCGGCCCTTCCTTGATCAGCTTCACGGCGTCTAGCTTGGCCCATTGCACCTTCACACAAGCGAAAGCCCGGCGTGCACCTTCGATGCAGACGGACCGCTTGACGACTTCCAGCCGTGGGCAAGCATCCACAAGCTGCCTCACCAGGCCGAAGTAGCTGTTCGGAAGGGCGTCGCCAGGCCACAGCCGGACTATAAAGCCCTTCATGGCCTGTTCGGCCGCCTTGTGTAGCTCGACCAGCTGCTTTAGTTGGTCGCTCATAGCCATCGGGTGTTCGGTCCCAGTATATTGGGCCCAGAACAACTTCTCCGTTGAGCTTCCCTCCTCGGCCTGGTAAAATTGTGCGGCATCTGACACACTGCGGGGCAAATCTGCGAATGCTCCTGGAGAGCTCCGGATTCGGGTAAGTAACAGGTAATTTACTTTCACATGCTTGCTTTGCATATAGAATGCCTTACCTGCCGCTATCTTCTTCATCGCATCAATCTCCTGGAGGGCCTTTTGGGCTTCGGCCTTGGCACTCTTTGTGCTCTCGAGAGCTGTGGCAAGCTCAGACTCTCGCGTCTTCGAGTCAAGCTCCAGCGCCTCGTGCTTCGTCACGAGAGCATGGAGCTCTTGCTGCACCTCACCCACCCGTGCCTCATGCCTTTTCCGCTCGGTGCGCTCCTTGGCCACTTTGTTTTTGGCCTCGGATAGCGCTTGCTTCAGGGTCGCCACCTCGGTCGTGGCGCCTGACAAATTTACAATGATCCTGTCATTTTGCAATCGCATTCTTTTTATACATATCCATAGACTAGGTACTACTTACCTTTGTTCTCCTCGAGCTGCCTCTTGGCAAGGCCGAGCTCATCCTTGGACCCTTTAAGGTCCTGCTTCAGTGAGCCGACCTCCACAGTCAGTGCAGCAGATGCCAGCAGCGAAGCCTGCATACGCATATTGACATAGTTATATTTGACTCCTGCGATATTGTTTGATCCTCTGTTCGGATTTTCTTTGTGAACACCGAACAGAGCATCAGGGGCTACTGTCTATGCGGTAATATTTTTCCCCATATTTCAAAAAATTACCTCAAAGCCTGTTAGAAGGCTGGCACAGGCTTCAGTCAATCCGCTCTTGCCGGACTGAACCTTCTGGACCACCCCACTCATAATAGTGCGGTGCTCCTCGTTGATGGAAGCGCTGCGAAGCACTCCCAGCAGATTGTCCGGTGCCTCTGGATGGACAAAGGTCACCGGCACAGGCGTATTGCCCCTCTTGGAAGGAGGCCGCCTACCCAAGTCCGGAACCACTGGAGGTTCCGGCGCGGTGTTCGGCTGAGGGCCGAACTCTGAGCCCTCGGGGGCCTTGTTCCCTCTGCTCCCGGAGTCCGGAAGTTCGCCTCGAGGCGCCTCCGAGACTGTCTCCCCTCGACCCGGTGCCTCTTGAGAAAATACCTCGGCGTTGTCCGTAGGGCAAGGGGAGGTGGCGGTCAGAAGTGGATCGCTATCCATATCCGATGAGCCCAGGGAGCCGTCCGACGATACGTCGATATGGGCTCATGGCGGTCTGCATAGTCATAATTCGGCGTTAGGAGAGGCAGTGCGACAAAGGTATGCTACGAGTTACTCTGGCATCCGAATACTTACGACTTCGCCAGTGGCTTGGCCCTGAGCAGCCACTCGTCTTCGCCTTCGGCGACGGTGGTGGAGAAGTCCGGAAGGAGAGTCCTTCCCTTCTTGGACCCTTTGCCCCCCCCCCCCCCGGTTGGGGCGGCCTTCCATTTCTTGTCTCCCCTGACTGGAGGGGGAGCATCTTCATCTTCCTCCTCGTCTTCGGGGGAGGAGTGCGTCGCGGAGTTATCGGACGATAAGTTTGATAACGCCTGGCGTCGGGAACTCTTTCGGGTTCCCTTGGCCTTCTTGGTCTTCTCCGACACCTTGTAAGGAGCCGGAGTCAGCATCTTCGTCAGGAGAGTGTCCGCAGTGTCTTCGGGCAGAGGGGCCGGATAGTTAATCTGCCCCGACGTCTCCACCCAGTCCTGTCAAAGGCATGGAGCTCAGACCCCGCACATGGTTAATCTAGGGGAAATAAATGTCCTACCGGATGTATAGAACTCACCGAATGCGCTTGGCGCTTCCCGCTTAGCCCATGGTCCTCGGTGAGGGAGGGAGGGACCTTGGCGCCCTTGAACAGCACCTTCCAGACGTCCTTGTGCGTCGTGTCGAAGAGCTCGCTCAGAGTCTGGTGCTGGACCGGGTCGAACTCCCACAAGTTGAAGTCCCGTTGTTGGCACGGGAGGATCCGGCGGATGAGCATGACCTCGACTATATTGACAATCTTGAGCTTCTTGCCGGCCATATTCCGGATACATTTCTGGAGTCCGTCCAGCTCTACCGATGAACCCCAGGACAGGCCCTTCTCTTTCCAGGAGGTGAGCTGCGTGGGGATTCCGGATCCAAACTTGGGGGCAGCCACCCATTTGGCGTCGCGCGGCTCGATGATGTAGAACCATGCCGATTGCCACCCCTTTATGGTCTCCACGAAGGAGCCTTCAAGCCATATAATGTTGGGCATCTTGCCCACCATGGCTCCGCCGCATTCTGCTTGTTGGGCGCCAACCACCTTCGGCTTGATATTGAAGGTCTTTATCCACAGGGCGAAGTGGGGCCGGATGCGGAGGAAAGCCTCACACACGACGATGAACGCCGAAATGTTGAGGATGAAGTTCGGGGCCAGATCATGAAAGTCTAGCCCGTAGTAGAACATGAGACCACAAACGAATGGATGGAGGGGAAACCCCAGTCCACGGAGGAAGTGGTGGAGGAAAACTACCCTCTCATGAGGTTCAGGGGTAGGAATGATCTGCCCCGCAGCAGGCAGCCGATGCGCTATATTCGCGGCCAAGTATCAGGCTCCGTGCAGCTTCTTGATGTGTCCCTCCATAATGGAGGAAGCCATCCATTTGCCTCCCGCTCCGGACATGATTGGAGAAGGTTGAGGGGAAGGATGTGGGCTTGGGCGTTGGAGCTCGAGTGCACAGGAGTGGATGAGCAAGGAAGAAGAAGGTGTGGGTAGGAAAAAGGTTAAACCTTGTCCCTTTATAAGGGCGGCCAAAACTATGCGCCCCCACTAGCCTGGTAAAACTCGCATATCCCCCAAGCACCGTAATCAATGGCGCGGTTGGCTTACCCATGCCCGTATTGATGAGGATCCCGTAATAAGGGGAACACGATCTCTGCTTTGACAAGACATGTTAAAAAACTGCCTCGCGTTATGTGTGGGGCTAGTTAAAAGAAATGGTTTGAATAATCACCGGGCCATGGCTTAATGTCATGTTGCCAAAACATGTCAGCAGATTAGATTTGTGGAAATATTATTCTCTCTACGGTGGTATGTGGAACTTATTTTGCATGGTCGGACACTATCCTTGTATTCAAATTCTTCCGTGATGTATTCGGAGGAGGAACCCGCCTTGCAATGCCGAAGACAATACTGCGCCGGACTCATCGCCATTGAAGCTTGGTTCAGGGGCTACTGAGGGATTCCTGGATTAGGGGGTCTCCGGACAGCCGGACTATATCCTTTTGCCGGACTGTTAGACTATGAAGATACAAGATTGAAGACGTCGTCTCATGTCCGGATGGGACTCTACTTGGCGTGGAAGGCAAGCTAGGCAGTACGGATATGGATATCTCCTCCTTTATAACCGACCTTGTGTAACCCTATCCCCCTCCGGTGTCTATATAAACTGGAGGGTTTTAGTCCGTAGGACAACATACAATCATACCATAGGCTAGCTTCTAGGGTTTAGCCTCTCATATCTCGTGGTAGATCAACTCTTGTAATACCCATATCGTCAAGAATAAATCGAGCAGGACGTAGGGTTTTACCTCCATCAAGAGGGCCCGAACTTGGGTAAAACATCGTGTCCCCTGCCTCCTATTACCATCTACCTTAGACGCACAGTTCGGGGCCCCCTACCCGAGATCTGCCGGTTTTGACACCGATAACCGCCGTCAGCAGTGTTGTCAAAGCGTCTAATAAGTCAGACAAAACCTGAGCCGGCGGGGGCGCAGGGCCTCCTGCCCCGGCTGCGGTTGCCGCTGCTGACCCAGAAATCATTGCTACTGCTGTTGAAGAATTCTACACTGACTGTGTTCCGGCCATAAAGATCGCAACCCGGTTTGGCGGCTCATAGGGGTCCGAAATACTATCGCCATCGGAATAGCCCCCAAGCCTGCCGTCTTGTAATTGGTACAACGAAGTAGTCTCGCCCGTGGACGACTCACCATCAGAATAAATGGTCGTCTCACCGCCAGACATGGATCCTTCCAACTCAGCTCTGTGGATAAATCCAAAAAAGGCACGTCATGGCGGGTTGAACTTGGGCGGGTCGTGCACGCTGAGCCGTCTCGATGATGTCGGTGTAGATGTCCGGCTCAGGGCCTGGCTCGCCGATCTTTCCGATGAAGATATGGATTCCTCCGAAGGGGACCCGGTATCCGTACTCAACTGAGCCGGCCTCGGGGCCCCAGCCTGCATCGTCGATGTAGAGCTTGCCGCGACAATTCTTGGTCATCCGGCCCATAGCGTATCCCTTGATCCCTTTGAAGCTGCCCTGTAAGAATTCGAAACCACCATGCGCTGGCCCCACGGTGGGCGCCAACTGTCGTGGAATTGTAATGTTAGATGTCCTAGTGTGAGGACTTAGTCGTGGAGCCATCACACTAGGTTAGCTTAAAGGGGTTAACGGGAAAAAGGACATGGGAGTTTTTACTGGTTCAGCCCCTTGCGGTGAAGGTAAAGGCCTAGTCCAGTTAGAGGTGGTATTTCTTAGGTTTCGATTACCAGGGAGCGATTACGCTTGATCTGGTTCTCGATTTTTTGTCTTTCTCCCTAACTCGCCGTCGGGTCGTCCCTTTATATACTAAGGTTGACGCCCGTTGGCTTACAGAGTCCTGGCTGGCTGATAAATGTGTCCGGCCCGGTGACTTAATTACAATTGCCTTATAATAGAAGTCACACACATATGGCGGTTTATACCTACGGGCCTTAAGCCACCTTTGGGCCTTGGGCTCTTCATAAGTCATCCTCATGAACCGTCATCTTCGATTCCTTCATGGGCTTTATCTTGTGAATCGCCAGAAGTATAACCCGGCCCCTCCTGGGCGGGTTAACTCAATAGCTATATCCCCAACAGAAACCTTGTTGTACAAAAAAATTCCTAAAATTTTACTTCATTTCATATTAAAATGATTGTTCTGGAGTTTCTGACATAAACCTTGCTGTACAGTCTATTTTTCCTGAAATTTTACTTCATTTCATATTAAAATGCTTGTTCTGGGGTTTCTGACATAAACCTTGTTGTACAGTATTTTTTCTGAAATTTTACTTTGTTTCATATTAAAATGCTTGTTCTGGAGTTTCTGACATAAACCTTGTTGTACAATATTTTTTCCTGACATTTTACTTCATTTCATATTAAAATGTTTATTGTGGCACTAGTAGAAAAAGGGCCTTTAGTCCCGGTTCATAAGGGCCTTTTAGTCCCGGTTCTAGAACCGGGACTAAAGGGTCGGTACTAAAGCCTCCCCCTTTAGTCCCGGTTCTAACTGGAACCAGGACTAAAGGCCCTCCACGTGGCCGCTGCCTGGAGGTCCACCTTTAGTCCCGGTTGGTAACACCAACTGGTACTAAAGGAAATTTTATGAAAAAAAATTTGAATTTTTTTTGAATTTTTTTTGAATTTCAAATTTCTGAATTATTTTAACCTCTAATCTCTAATCACCCCTCATCACTGCTCCACTTAACCTTTAATCTCTAATCACCCCTCATCATTCCAAATCTTCCCGAACGGTCACCCATCCTCTCACTACTCCAGCCTGAGCATGCTTAACTTCCGGGTTCTATTCTCCCTCGTTTCCAAGTCTGCACTTGTTGTTTTCCTGACAATAGTAAGATGTCAATCCTATTAACCCTCAGGAATTTAGCTTGAGCATGAAGTCACACATTTCTCTGTTTGAGTTTGAAACTATTGTTCTAAAAATCAATAATTATTTAGTAACACTAATATTTCTTGAATAAGTAGTTTGACCACAGTTTGACCATAGTTGACCAAAATTCAAAAAACTGAAATAATTATTTAGTAACACTAATATTATTGAATAATTATTTAGTAACACTAATACTTCTTGAATAAGTAGTTTGACCATAGTTTGACCAGATTTAACAAAAATTCAAAAAAAAACTGAAATTTGAGCATAACTTTTTTTCCTTTTAGAATTTGAGGATTCTAAAAATTTGCAAACAGGCCATAGGCCGTTTCCATCGGATGCGGATTTTCGTTCCGAACATTTTGATATATTATACGTTTTTTTCCGACATCGTATGCAAAAGTTATAGCCGTTTTACATTTTCCCTACATTTTTTGCAAAACATGTCCAAATTTAAGTTTTTAAATTTTCCTAACTAGTAGATGTAGTAATATAACTACCTCTCAAAGGATTTTATTTTTTGAAGTTTTTATCATTTTCTTTTGATTTTTTCAAAACAAAAAAGGCGATCCACCATGGGGTAGAGTTTGAAAATGGGACCTTTAGTCCCGGTTTGAGACAGAAACCAGGACTAAAGGGCATCGCACCCTTTAGTCCCGGTTCATGTCTCAAACCGGGACTAAAGGTCTAATCTTTAGTCCCGGTTTGAGACACAAACCGGGACTAAAGGGCATCGCACCCTTTAGTCTCGGTTCGTGTCTCAAACCGGGACTAAAGGGCTCAGGTGAACCGGGACTAACGCCTTAGCCGCACAAACCGGGACCAATGCTCACATTAGTCCCGGTTCGTTCCTGAACCGAGACTAATGTGAATATTGCCCCGTGACCGAAGCCCTGTTTTCTACTAGCGTGGAGTTTATGACAGAAACCTTGATGTACAGTTTCTCATACTAACTGATTCAAGTTACAACAATTTTAACAGTATAAGAAATGAAGGTTGTGATAGAAACCTTGTTGTACAGTTTCTCATACGAACTGATTCAAGTTTGTAAGCTCTCTTCTCTTAAAAGAAAAAATTGGTTCTGTGTGAATCAGTTTTGTAAGTTTCACATTTCTCTTCGACACCAAACAGTATCGTCAACTGCAAGAATTAGATAAGAATTTGACATAAAACCGCACTTCTTAAATACCAAATACTACATTCTTTTCTCATGTTTCAGTACACATAACTCCTCCGTAAATAGGAACTGGATACATCACTTCCTGTCAAAGATTGCAAAAACAATTGCAACTAATCCAAAGTACATGCACACAGCAAACATAATCATCCAATCTCTAGATTGAAGCTGGTATCTATGCATCCTTCTAGTCATCTTCTTCTCCATCTTGTGCTTCTCCTTCTCTGCTTCTATTTCACCAACTATCTCCACCAGCTTCATCTCCAGCACCTCATTCTTCTTAGCTAATTCAGATATGACACTTCTTTCCCTCCCCTGCAATGGTTTGTCAATCCATTTGACATAACCAACAGTCCTAGCGTCATGTCCAGTCAACAAGGTTTATGTTATCCAGAGTACTTATCAACACCACAATGTACTGCATGACAAAAATTGCAGGACAAAAATTATAGGGACTAATTAAGCTCATAGTAGCATGACAAGAATCTCCTGCCAGTGTCCACTCCTCGCTACGCCGGTGCCACCCATCTACAAGCCATCATCGACATCCTCGGTAGGCCGGTGCCACCCATCTACAAGCATGACAAAGAGGAGTCAGAGAGGAGAGAGGGATGAACGACAGAGATGAGAGAGATTGCGTGAGCTAACCTCAGGTTCAATGGCTCGCCGTCGTGCTACTTCTGCACCTTCACCGCCGTCCTCAGCGCAGAAGACGACAGTTGCCGTGCTCGACGCAGAAGACCACCGCTGTCATGCTCCAAGCAGAAGACCGCCGCCACAGTGCTCAAAGCAAAAGACAGTCATCGCCGTGCTCGACGCAAAAGACCGCCGCCGACGTGCTCAAACCAAAAGAACACCGCCGCCATGCTCTGCAAAATGGGGAAATGAAAGTGCGTTATATTGACTAAAGGGGGGGTGAATAGGCGATTTTTATGAAAGTCTTCAAAACATGGAAGTTATGAAGACAAACGATAGAAATAAACCTATTACCCTGCAGCGGAAGCTAGACTACACTAGGCAAGCCATAGTCAAGTATTCAATAGAGTGAAAGCACAATGACTAATAGCAGCAATGTAGTAAGGATCAGGTAGGAAGATATTATGAAGCCAAACAGAACACGCGGTCACTCAGTGAAGATAAAAGATAGTGCAATCATACAATGACTTCACAAGGAGTAACAGTACGTAAAGAGAAGGGAAGGATGAAACCAGTGACTCATTGAAGACAATGATGTGTTGGACCAGTTCCAGTTGCTGTAACAACTGTACGTCTGGTTAGGGCGGCTAGGTATTTAAACCTGAGGACACACAGTCCCGGACACCCAGTCCTGAACACGCAGCTCAGGACACCCAGTCCTCACCGTATTCCCCTTGAGCTAAGGTCACACAGACCTCGCCCAATCACTCTGGTAAGTCTTCAAGGTAGACTCCCAAACCTTCACAGACTTCGTTCACCGGCAATCCACAATGTCTCTTGGATGCTCAGAACGCGACGCCTAACCGGCTGGAGGATTCACAGTCCTCAAGTGTAATAAGTCTTCAGATCACACAAACAAGAAGACTTAAGTGATGCCTAATTCTCTTTGGCTCTGGGTGGTTAGGGCTTTATCCTCGCAAGGAATTCTCTCTCAAAGGCTTCGAGGTGGGTTGCTCTCAAACGACAAAAGCCGTACACTAACTCTGAGCAGCCAACCATTTTTGGTTGTAAGGGGTGGGCTATTTATTAGCCACTAGGCAACCCGACCTGATTTGTCCGAAATGACCCTGGGTCACTAAGGAACTGACACGTGTTCCAATAGTCAGATTTCAAACTCACACGACAACTTTACTTGGGCCACAAGCAAAGCTGACTTGTCCGACTCTGGACAAGATTCGCTCTCATAGTCTTCACTCGAAGACATAGGTTTTAGTTAAGCATCACTTCAGTCATTCTGACTGGTTCTCTTGGACCCCACTTAACAGTACGGTGGTTCCTATGACTCAACAAAGAAGAAGAAAAAGAACTACGAAAGATCTAAGTCTTCGAGCTCCATAGGCTTCATGCGATGTCTTCTCTTGTCATAGTCTTCAATGTGAATATCTTCATATACCACCTTTGACATCAATGTCTTCATACATTTTTAGGGGTCATCTCTGGTAGGAAAACTGAATCAATGAGGGACTTCTACCTGTGTTATCCTGCAATTCTCACAAACACATTAGTCCCTCAACTAGGTTTGTCGTCAATACTCCAAAACCAACTAGGGGTGGCACTAGATGCACTTACAATCTCCCCCTTTTTGGTGACTGATGACAAACTAGTTGAAGTTTTCAACGGGGAATATAATATGTGAAATTGTAAAGGATAAGGAATTGTCTTCATAAGTTGCAAGGGCTCCCCCTGAAGATGTGCATATAAGTAGTTTGCTTTTGGAATGCAAATGCACATGGCAGGTTGTGCTTATGGAGATCCTCTTCAACTTATGATGACAATCCACTATGCATGTGAAGGTATGTGAAGATAATGACATGCATAATGGAAAATGGACGTCTGCAAAATGATCTAAGTGTGGAATTTATCGTCGCACATGCCGAATTTATCATCGCATCACAAAATGGCAAATAGGTAGCAGACGACCATCGAGTTTAAGTGTTACAACTCAAAGAACCAAATGTATCAAAATGAGAGTTGTAAACATGAAGCAAAATATGAAGCACCCACCCATATGGACCCGCTTGAAGACTATTAAACTCATATGCTTCTCCCCCTTTTGTCAGTAAGGACCAAAAAGGTTTGAAGACATAGAGCCTCTACTCGTTCCCATTAAGAGTAGGTGAAGCAGCAGGGTCGTTGGTGGTGTTTAGTGGTGCAGAAGAGCTTGGAGTAGTGTCGAAGCATGCTGAAGGAGGCGGCGGTGAAGTAGCATCGTCGTCATCCTCGATCACTCTGGCATTTACAGTTGCAGTAGAGGAAGAGAACTCAGAGTCTTCAAGAGATGGAGTTCGTCGCAGCACTGCCCTTCGAGGAGGTGTGGAGTCAAACTTGAAGTGCTCAGAGAAGCCATCCTCTTGAAGATCATCTTCAGAACACATCAGTGTTAGCCCTTTCCATGTGCGTCGAGAGGTTTCATGAGCAACAAAGGCATTCTTGGTGGCAAGATTGTGAATGCGATTAACATCCACCAAGAGGCTTTGCATTTGATGCTTTAGCCAGTCATGATGCCTATCCTATTTCTGATGAAGAGCCACAAGAAGCTCTCGGTCATTGAGAACACGAGTGCACTTCTTGGGTCGTGGGGCAGTTGCACTGTCAGTGGCTTCAGTGAGAGCAGGATGCGGTGCACGTGTAGTGCCAGCCAAAGGATACACACGAGTGACTGCTTCAACTCCTTCAATGTTCTGAGAAAAACTTTGATGCTCTGCATTCTGAAGACTTAGAGGTTCCTTGGCAGGCTCAGGATAGATGGCTTCAATAGACATATCCACATCAGGCAGAAAAATTCGATGATTGCGAGCAGATGGCTGATATGAGATAGTGGAGTGAAGTTTGATCAGCCGCATTACCCATGGGGCGTAGAACTTCAAGCCAAACAGATCAGAGCCTGATGCAGCAAGTTGGCGAATGAAGAAGTCATGTGCATTGAAGCATTTTCCATGAAGAATATAGAAGACCAAAGTCTTCATTGCACCTTCCAGCTTGGCATGTGGAGAGTGCCCTTTGATGGGCCAGAGAGTTCACCTTATGATGTGATAAATAGTCCTTGGCAGATACTCTAGGTCTTCAACAAAGAACTCTTTGGGATATGCAGCATCTTGGGGTAATGGCTTCATCATACTGAGCATCTGACTCATGTTAGGTTCAGGCTTCTGAAAGATGCTCTCCACAGCTTCACTGTGAAGTTGACAGCCAGATTCGTAGAGATCGCCGGGAGTGGGTAGACCAGTGAGCTCAATGATGTCAAAGGCTTTGGCTTCGTGATGAACATTTCCTGTCATCCACTCCAGGATCCAAGTCTTCGGATCTCTATTATACCCGCGGATGTGAAGTGTGGCATAGAATTGGAGCAGCAACTCTTCATTCCAATGCTCTTGGTTAGTGACGAACGGCAGCAATCCAACCTCTTTAAAGCAATCCAGAGCTTCTTCCAGACAGGGCAAACCAGCTATTGCTTCAATGTTAAGACGCTTGTGTGGGAAGATGCGACCTTGATTGTATAGAATGCAGGAGTAATAGCTTCGCTGCGGATAGCTCCAGAACCGATCAGATGATATTCTTTCCCTTGAGTAGGGGTTCCTGGAGCTATTGAAGAATGTGTTGTCTGCTCTGAAGCCATTGATATTGAAGGATCCAGGTGCTGATGCGGGACCTGGGAACCTGGGCAATCTTGGGATTGGCTTCTGTACCTGAGGCTTGTGCTCAACATGATAGTCGAACTGAGGACCGGCAGCAGGCGCAGGAACAGAAGCAGTAGGATCTGTGGCTTCGCTGACTTCTGGTGCTTTTGTTGGTGAGGGCTCCACATTAGCTTCAGCCATGACAACGTTAGTGGCTTCATTGGTGTTGGTGGTGGCAGCCTCAAGATTTTCAACCTCCACTTGACAAGCTGGAGGGTCGGTCACAACCACGTTCTCCTCGAGAACCGCTTCTTGGTGGGACAGGGGAGTATCAGCTTGTGGGACTTCTTCTTCATCGGCTGATGCAGCCAGAATGTCTTCAGCAGCTTCAGCTTCAGACGCAGAGACTGGAGGCGTTGGTCCTTTGCGAAGCCTGCGCAACGCAGGCGACGCCTGTGTAGTTGGAGTTGGCTGGGCCTCAAAGTCTTCTTCCTCTTGTGGGCGATCAGCCCATGAAGCATCATGAGCAATTTGCGTCAGAGGACGACCAATGCTGATGAGTTTGCTGTGCTCGGGCTGAGGAAGGACTGCACCATCTTCTACATGGTCATGGTGACCAATGTCGTCAGCAGCGATGGGATCAGCTGCTGGAAAGTCTTCAGCTTCATGAGCCTCTGTGAAAGCAGGCTCATGGATTATCAGTTGGCGTTCAGCGTCAGGACGAACCATGGAAATGGGTTCAACAATCAAAGGCTCTGTGGGAGCAGCCCGTTCTTTCTTGGTCTTCCTCTTCTTCTTGTAGGGGGCAGTAGGAGAGGCTTCAGGATGTTTCCTCTTCCTGGCTTCAGCCTCAGCAGTCCTCTTCTTCTTCAGCTCTGAAGCGGTTGACCGGCTTTTTGGCTTCGAGCCAGTCATTCTAGTTGGGAAGACAATGGGATCTGCTTCCTGCCTTGTTGTGAGAGGTTCGGTCACAATGGGCTTCTTCTTCTGCTTAGCAGCCATCCTGGGATCAATGCCCGGACGCCCAAGGGCCTTGCGCTTCTCATCTTCGTTGTAGCCTTCCACACACTTGTCAGCCAGGTTCTTCATACGCTCCCGAGAACCCTGAGCTTCTGCACGTTTCTTTAGAAAGGCTTCTTTGAGCTTGTGCAACATAATCTTGAAGTTTTTCACCTCTTGCACACTAAGCTTGGCCATATGCTTCTTGAACTGAGCCTTTTCATAGTCAATCTTTTGCTTGACGATGCGCTGAGCGAGGGCTAGCTCTGAAGCAATGGCGCCATGGAAGGCGACACTAAGGCCAATGGGTAGTTGCAGATCTTTGAAGCTGATGTTTGGCGTGTCAAACCATTCATCAATGAAGTTGTGGATGATTGTTACATCAAAGAGAGGCAGATCATTGAAGATTTCTGCTTCTTCTTTGCTCTTGATGAGTTGCTCAAGAGCGTCATCTGCAAGATCTTCATCACTTGACAGATCAATGGCATCATTGCGCAGAATGGCAGCAGCTGTTAGCTCTTGGCCGGTGTGTGGCAGAGGCATCTTGACCTTCTGGGGCTTGGAGATGCGTGACAAATCTTCAGACTGCACACTGTCTTCAGGAGGTGCAGTTGCTAGTGGCTTCGCCCGTGAGATTTTTGGTGCAGAGGCCAGCTTTGAAGCTTTTGGCTGCTTCAGCTTCTTTGGCTTCGGCACTGCAGGTGCTTCATCTGATTCAGCGTCATCTTCAGGCTCATTCAAGGCTGTCCCTTGAACCACGATGTGAGTGATGAGGCCTTCAAGATTGTAGAAGGGCCCAAGAAGATTGGGTTCAGCTTCGCGAGTTCCATCGGCACGGGGAGCAGAGGGACCAGGGTTGAAATCTAAACCCAAAGTCTTCTTGTTCTGCTTCGCTGAGTTCTAGGAAAATTGGAAGTTGCGCTTAAACAGATTGTCATCACGACACCATAGCAGGGATGATGGGTCAGCATCCGCAGGCTGTGGTCCACGGACCATGCAGGGATAGAAGCCTTGTTCAATGGCTTCATCTCTGGTCCTGGGTTGAAGATTTTTGTAGAGGATGTCTCCCCATGGTCACTTGATGGCATTTTTCTCAGCATATTCCTGGGTTACAAATCAGTATTTGAACCATTGTTCTGCCCAATATCTTCGAATCCATTGGATTCGGGTCTTGCGCTGATTGTAATCCTCTTCAGGATCTGTCTTGTACAGATCTAAGAGGTCAACAGGCAGATCTCTTGATGTTTCTCCTCTACGCTTTCTGCCACCCTTCCTTGCTGATTTTTCTGAAGCCATGAACCTTAACCTGAAAGGCTTCAATACGTTCAGAGGCTTCAAAGGTTTTCGCTTGCTGGACAAACAGGAACTGGCTTCGGGAGAATTTATGTGATGCTGTAAGAATTCTGCAAATGAATGCAGACTATGAGAACCAAGGGATTCTCCCACGGACATGTACCTGTGACAGCATTAAGGTGTGAGGGAAGGGGAAGAGGTCATATGCATTCTCAGAAGATTTTGAAGATAAATCAGTTTAGAAGACATTGACCTCATCGTGCGAAGACATTCACTCATAGATAAGGAGTTGGTTCCAGATTTGTACGAATCCATGGATCAGTACAAGTGAGGAATATAACTACTTTGTGAAGCATAAGTGAATATACTAGGCATGTTATGAGTTGCAGTATGAAAGAGATCCAACTTGTGTGAATAGAAACTGCTTGTGGCAGAAAGTGATAAAGCTATAGGATCAAAGAGGCCATAAAAAGGAGGTTTTATTTACCACACGAAGAACTGCTAGATGGAGTGGAACAGGAGGCCGAGCAGTTCGATCGTCCGTGCCCTAACTTGGCGACGGAGGACACCTACAGCGACGGTGGAGAAGACGATGTCTGCGGTTGGCGTGAAGACGGCGTCGGAGAGGTTGCGGCAGCAAAGCGCTTCGTCGTCGGCGTCGTCGAGGGCTAGCGGTGGTGCTAGGGTTCGTGCGAGAGTGGAAGAAGAGATAATGATTGCTGTGAGGTGTGTATTTATAGGTACAGGGGCGGCACTGCATTATTACACAGGTGCCCCTGGCGATTCGCATCTGAGGAACACGTGGCCATCATGCAGCAAATTGGGGTTTGTTCCATGTCCCATGCACGCCTGGATTGTCGGGTGGTCGTTCCCACTTCTCCGGGTTTCAGGTGGAGGAATGAGCATTGAAAACGGACTTAATGGTTGTCTCTGTATCTTCTGCTGACAAGGACGCAGAGAAGACATTCGACAGTTTCAATAGAATGCATATGATTTGGAGAGATAGAGTTTGAGATAGAAAGCATAGAGAGGTTAGGGTCCGATCACATTCACTTAGTTCAAAAGATTCAACAAGAAGACATAGCTATAAGTGAATGCTGTAGAGGACAGAACACTAGTATATCAACATAGTGAAGATAATCATGAAGATATGTTGAGATTGAAGCCAATACCAAATGTGAAGACATAGAAAATGTAACGCCATGAGTGAAACACTTCAAACAGAACATTTGGTGGTAGCGTTACCCACCGTATAGGAAGTATTAGACCCAGACACGGCGCACAATTATCGTGGCGCTCCAAAGTCAAATTCCACATTAATGTATTTACACTTAGAATGTATGTCTTCATTGATTGAAGATATACTTTACTTCGTGTGTTGCACATCTAAGTCATCAATATGCATAAGTGTTAGGATGTGTGCTTGATCACAGGACATTTGAGGATTCCAGGATATTTAGCTCACACCGTAACTTGCAAAATCTCTTCTCATCCAAGGGCTTGGTGAAGATATCTGCCAATTGCTCTTCAGTGTTGATGTGTATGATATCAATATCTTCCTTCACAACATGATCTCTGAGAAAGTGATGACGAATTTCAATGTGCTTTGTCTTCGAGTGCTGAACTGGGTTGTTGGCAATCTTGATGGTGCTCTCATTGTCGCAGTAGAGTGGCACTTGCTTCAGATGAATGCCATAGTCCTTGAGTGTTTGCTTCATCCACATAAGCTGAGCGCAGCAAGATCCAGCAGCAATGTATTCAGATTCAGCAGTGGAGAGAGATACACAGTTCTGCTTCTTTGAAGACCAACATACAAGTGATCGTCCCAGAAAGTGACATGTGCCTGATGTAGACTTGCGATCCACTTTGTCACCAGCATAATCAACATCCGAGAATCCAACCAGATCAAACTCTGAGCCCTTTGGATACCATAATCCTAGAGTTTGGGTGTGAGCCAAATATCGAAGAATTCGCTTCACAGCTAAGTGATGCGACTCCTTTGTTGTTACTTGGAATCGAGCACACATGCAAACACTAAGCATAATATCTGGCCTAGATGCACATAGATAAAGCAAAGAACCAATCATGGAGCGGTATACCTTTTGATCGAACTCTTTACCATTGTCGTCGGGACCCAGATGATGCTTGGCTGGCATTGGCGTCGTGAAGCCTTTGCAGTCTTGCATACCGAACTTCTTCAGACAATCTTTGAGATACTTCTCTTGAGATATGAAGATGTCGTTGCGTTGCTGTCGTATTTGGAGACCGAGGAAGAACTTCAGCTCTCCCATCATGGACATCTGATATTGCTCTTGCATCATATATCCAAACTCTTCACTGTACTTCTGATTGGTGCAGCCGAAGATAATGTCATCCACATATATTTGGCACACAAACAGTTCACCATCATATGTCTTCGTGAAGAGAGTGGGGTCTAGGGAACTAGGTATGAAGCCTTTGCTCTTCAGGAAGTATTTGAGTGTGTCATACCAGGCCCGAGGGGCTTGTTTGAGGCCATACAGTGCCTTGTTGAGCTTGTATACCATGTCAGGATGTTTTGGATCTTCAAGGCCAGGCGGTTGTGCAACATACACCTCTTCTTCAATCTTGCCATTGAGAAAGGCGCTCTTCGCATCCATTTGATATAGAAGTATGTTGTGATGATTGGCATAGGCCAGCAGTATGCGTATGGCTTCAAGTCTAGCCACAGGAGCAAATGTTTCATCGAAGTCAATGCCTTCCACTTGAGTATATCCTTGAGCAACGATACGAGCTTTGTTTCTGACAACTTGACCATGCTCATCTTGCTTGTTGCGGTATATCCATTTGGTGCCTATTATGTTGTGCTTCCGAGGATCAGGACGCTTAACCAGTTCCCATACATTATTCAGCTCAAATTGTTGAAGCTCTTCTTGCATAGCTTGAATCCATTCAGGTTCCATGAAGGCTTCTTCAACTTTCTTGGGTTCTGTTATTGAGACAAATGCGAAGTGCCCACAGAAATTTGCCAGCTGAGTTGCCCTTGATCGAGTGAGCGGACCGGGTGCATTGATGCTGTCAATTATTCTCTCAATCTGCACTTCATTGGCAACACGAGGATGTACAGGGCGAAGGTTTTGCTCTTGCTGATCATTGTCATTGTTAGTGGGGTTGTCTTCAGGCTGAGCATTGTCTTCAGGTTGATCAGGTGCGGAGATGATAAGTTCCTCTTCAGGTTGAGCTTCAGAGGGTATGATTTCTCTAGTTCCCATAAGCTTGATTGATTCGCTGGATGGAACTTCATCTAGCATATTTGGGAGGTGCTCTCTTTGTGAACCGTTAGTCTCATCAAACCGCACATCCACTGTTTCAACCACTTTATAATGAAAGAGATTGAAGACTCTGTAGGAGTGTGAATCCTTTCCATATCCAAGCATAAAACCCTCATGTGCTTTTGGTGCAAATTTTGAAGTGTGATGTGGATCCTTGATCCAGCACCTGGCACCAAATACTCTGAAGTAACTGACATTTGGCTTCTTGCCAGTAAGGAGCTCATAAGATGTCTTGTTCAGAAGCTTGTGAAGATAAACACGATTGATTGTATGGCATGCAGTATCAATGGCTTCAGGCCAGAATTTTCTTGGAGTCTTGTATTCATCAAGCATCGTTCGGGCCATCTCAATGAGTGTTCTGTTCTTGCGTTCGACGACGCCATTCTGCCGTGGCGTGTATGGGGCTGAGAATTCATGTGTGATGCTCAAGGTATCAAGATATGTATCAAGGCCAGTATTCTTGAATTCAGTGCCATTGTCACTTCTGATGTGCTTTATCTTGGCGCCATAGTTGTTCATTGCTCGATTGGCGAAGTGTTTGAAGACATCCTGCACTTCAGTCTTGTAGAGGATTATGTGCACCCAAGTATATCTAGAATAATCATCAACAATAACAAAGCCATAGAGGCAAGCAGTGGTAGTAAGAGTTGAGTAATGAGTGGGACCGAAAAGATCCATGTGGAGCAGTTCGAAGGGTCGAGTGGTTGTCATGATTGTCTTCGAGGGATGTTTGGATCTCGTCATCTTCCCTGCTTCATAGGCACCACATAAGTGATCTTTCTTGAACTTGACGCCCTCGATGCCTATGACATGCTTCTTCTTTGCAAGGGTGTGGAGGTTCCTCATGCCAGCATGCCCTAGCCTCCGATGCCAGAGCCAGCATTCTGAAGCCTTTGCTAGAAGACATACGGCAAGCTGTGGTCCTGCCGAAAAATCTACCACGTACAAATCATCTTTTCGATACCCTTCAAACACTAGAGACTTGTCAGATCCATTAGTACAAGGCAGTGATATTTTCCAAATACTACGATCATGTTCAAATCGCAAAGCATTGAGACAGACATTAAGTTGAAGCCAAGGGATTCAACAAGCATGACTTTATCCATGTGTTGATCCTTTGAGATTACAACTCTACCTAGACCCAATACCTTACTTTTACCAGTGTCAGCAAATGTGATGTGACTCTTGTCGGATGGACGTAAGGTTGAGTCCATAAGAAGGCTTCTTTTGCCAGTCATGTGTTTGGTACACCCACTATCAATAATCCATTCTGAAGACGCTGGTGTCGTACCCTACAGTGCAGTTAGGGGGATAGGCTTCACGAAGAGAATTGTGAAGCAAAAAACATTTGACGAACCAGTGGGTTATGAAAGCTTAGATCCAGATTAGGACTGATAGGGAGAGTAGCAAGCGATTCAGGAACGAAGTACATAGTAAGACCATTCGGGCATTTGATCTTGCGCCCTACAAGATGTTTAAGGTCCCCGGCAATAGCGTCAGACGATTTTGGTTTTCTGTTGGAGACCTTTCCCTGCAAAAGAGAGTTAAGCTTTCTTAGCCACCCACATCTTCAAGGGTGGCTTAGAAGCAATAAGTCTAAGTGCAGCATCTGAGAACTTTGGCTTTGGAGCCCTAGCAAAAAGTCTTGCAGGCGGACAATAGTACTCATAAGAATAAGCAGAATAGTTCTTGGTCTTATGAACATGGCGGTTTGATGAACCGTGCTCATATTCATAGGCCTGAGTATGGTTTCCCTGCAAAACATTTGCGTTAGTGCGACTCAGGTGAGTCCTCTGTCTGTATGAAGCCTTTGGACCGTATGAAGCCTGTGGTCTGAGGTTTGTCTTCTTCACGTGTGGTGTCATGATGACATTCACACGAAGATTCTCCAGACACTTTTTCGGAACCCAGATCTTCTTCATAGGCGGTCCATTCCTGCAGTTAGTACCAATGTACCTGGCAAACACTTCACCATTCTGATTCTTAAACAGTTTATAGTTTGCATCAAAGGATTCATCAATGACAATGGGATTTGCACAAGAGAAGCCAGATAGATTGGATAGATCTGTTGAAGATTCCTTTGCAGCAACCCATGTGGTTTTGGGGTACTGCTCAGGTTTCCAGTAAGAGCCATCAGCATTCATTTTCCTTACGAACCCAACACCCTCTTTCCTCGGGTTTCGGTTCAAGATCTGCTTTTTGAGGACATCACATAGCGTTTGATGCCCTTTAAGACTTTTGTACATCCCTGTTTCAAGCAATGTCTTCAACCTAGCATTCTCATCAGCAATAGTAGTGGAATCCTCAGCAGAGGGGTTAGTTCCCACATCAACAGTTGAACATATTGCAACAGTAGCAGCAGCAGAACATTCAGCAATAGTAGTAGCATTATCACGCTCAATGCATTTAAGACATGGTGGTTCAAATCCTTCCTGAGCGGGACTGGTCTGTTTGGCGCAAAGTGACTCATTTTCCTTTTGAAGATCTTCATGAGCCGCTCTCAATTTCTCAAGATCTTGCTTCCTTTGAAGATAATCATAGGAAAGCTTTTCATGAGTTGTTGAGAGCGTTTCATGACGACTTTCAAGTTCCTCATACTTAACGTGAAGATTTTTTATGTCTTCAATTAAGGACTCAGATCGAGTCATTTCAGCGCCTAACAGATCATCGCTTTTGTCTAACAGTTTTTGAATATGTTCCATGGCTTTCTGTTGTTTAGTTGCAATTTTAGCAAGTGTTTTGTAGCTGGGTTTTGAACCACAATCAGAGTCATCGTCACTAGATGTTTGATAGTGAGTAGTGCGTGTATTTACCTTGGCAGCGCGTGCCATGAAGCAGTAGGTAGGAGCAGAGTAGTCCTTGTCATTTGCATCGGTGTCGGTGATGAGGTCATTGTCTTCAGTGTTGAAGATGGACTTGGCAACATATGATGTAGCCAGACTTGCGACGCCAGAATCGGACTCCTCCTCAGACTCCACCTCCGCCTCCTCAGAAGCGGACTCCTCCTCTGAATCCATTTCCTTGCCAACAAACGCACGTGCCTTGCCAGATGAGCTCTTCTTATGTGATGAAGACTTTTTAGAAGACTTGGAAGAAGACTTTGAGTATTTCTTCTTCTTCTTGTCATCGGAGTCATATTCCTTGCTCTTCTTCTTCTTTTTGTTCTCATTGTCCCACTGCGGACACTCAGAGATGAAGTGGCCAGGTTTCTTGCACTTGTGACATGTTTTCTTCTTGTAGTCATGAGCAGAAGCTTCATCATTCCTTGAGCTTCATCGGGAAGACTTTCTGAAGCCTTTCTTCTTGGTGAATTTTTGGAACTTCTTCACAAGCATAGCAAGTTCCCTTCCAATGTCTTCAGGATCACCAGAACTGCTGTCAGATTCTTCTTCAGATGAGGAGACAGCTTTTGCCTTCAAGGCACGAGTTCGCCCATAGTTTGGACCGTAGATATCTTTTTTTCTCAGAAAGCTGAAACTCATGTGTGTTGAGCCTCTCAAGTATGTCAGACGGATCGAGTTTCTTGAAATCAGGACATTCTTGAATCATCAGGGCTAGGGTGTCAAACGAACTGTCAAGTGATCTCAGTAGTGTCTTGACGACTTCATGCTTGGTGATCTCAGTAGCGCCAAGGGCTTGAAGCTCATTCGTGATGTCAGTGAGTCGATCAAATGTGAGCTAGACATTCTCATTGTCATTTCTCTTGAAGCGGTTGAAGAGGTTGCGAAGGACACTGATTCTCTGATCTCTCTGGGTTGAGACGCCTTCGTTGACCTTGGAGAGCCAGTCCCAGACTAGCTTAGATGTTTCCAAAGCACTCACGCGGCCATACTATCCTTTGGTCAGATGACCATAGATGATATTCTTGGCAGTAGAGTCCAGTTGAACGAACTTCTTGACGTCAGCAGCAGTGACACCTTCTCCAGCCTTGGGAACGTCGTTCTTGACGACATACCATAGGTCGACGTCAATGGCTTCAAGATGCATGCGCATCTTATTCTTCCAGTAGGGATATTCAGTTCCATCGAAGACGGGGCACGCAGCGGAGACTTTGATTATCCCTGCAGTCGACATAGCTAAAACTCCAGGTGGTTAAACCGAATCACACAGAACAAGGGAGTACCTTGCTCTGATACCAGTTGAAAGTGCGTTATATCGACTAGAGGGGGGTGAATAGGCGATTTTTATGAAAGTCTTCAAAACATGGAAGTTATGAAGACAAACGATAGAAATAAACCTATTACCCTGCAGCGGAAGGTAGACTACACTAGGCAAGCCATAGTCAAGTATTCAATAGAGTGAAAGCACAATGACTAATAGCAGCAATGTAGTAAGGATCAGGTAGGAAGATATTATGAAGCCAAACAGAACACGCAGTCACTCAGTGAAGATAAAAGATAGTGCAATCATACAATGACTTCACAAGGAGTAACAGTACGTAAAGAGAAGGGAAGGATGAAACCAGTGACTCGTTGAAGACAATGATGTGTTGGACCAGTTCCAGTTGCTGTGACAACTGTACGTCTGGTTAGGGCGGCTAGGTATTTAAACCTGAGGACACACAGTCCCGGACACCCAGTCCTGAACACGCAGCTCAGGACACCCAGTCCTCACCGTATTCCCCTTGAGCTAAGGTCACACAGACCTCGCCCAATCACTCTGGTAAGTCTTCAAGGTAGACTCCCAAACCTTCACAGACTTCGTTCACCGGCAATCCACAATGTCTCTTGGATGCTCAGAACGCGACACCTAACCGGCTGGAGGATTCACAGTCCTCAAGTGTAATAAGTCTTCAGATCACACAAACAAGAATACTTAAGTGATGCCTAATTCTCTTTGGCTCTGGGTGGTTAGGGCTTTATCCTCGCAAGGAATTCTCTCTCAAAGGCTTCGAGGTGGGTTGCTCTCAAATGACAAAAGCCGTACACTAACTCTGAGCAGCCAACCATTTTTGGTTGTAAGGGGTGGGCTATTTATAGCCACTAGGCAACCCGACCTGATTTGTCCGAAATGACCCTGGGTCACTAAGGAACTGACATGTGTTCCCACAGTCAGATTTCAAACTCACACGGCAACTTTACTTGGGCCACAAGCAAAGCTGACTTGTCCGACTCTGGACAAGATTCGCTCTCATAGTCTTCACTCGAAGACATAGGTTTTGGTTAAGCATCACTTCAGTCATTCTGATTGGTTCTCTTGGACCCCACTTAACAGTACGGTGGTTCCTATGACTCAACAAAGAAGAAGAAAAAGAACTACGAAAGATCTAAGTCTTCGAGCTCCATAGGCTTCATGCGATGTCTTCTCTTGTCATAGTCTTCAATGTGAATATCTTCATATACCACCTTTGACATCAATGTCTTCATACATTTTTAGGGGTCATCTCTGGTAGGAAAACCGAATCAATGAGGGACTTCTACCTGTGTTATCCTGCAATTCTCACAAACACATTAGTCCCTCAACTAGGTTTGTCGTCAATACTCCAAAACCAACTAGGGGTGGCACTAGATGCACTTACAGGAACGAGGGTTAGGGATTTGGATGTGAAGATTTGGGATATAGTAGTTATAAGGAAAGGCCACCTTTGTACAGGCTTATTTCTAAAAAAAGAAATTCCAAGGGGTTTTTGATAAAAACTCTCGCCACACGTGCCGGCCCGCGCCCTCCGATCGCTGCCAGCGGGACCCGTGCCATGCTGGCTTGCTTAGTCAGCGCTAGATATGAAACTGAGAAAAGCACCATATGTGCACGACAGAATCAAGTTTTTTCACCACTTTGATGTATCTCACAACTTGTAGCACCAAAGTGAACATTCATGCCAAGTTGTGACACCACTAGTGTAATTGACTCAAAAATATACTTATCCCGACACGGTCCCTCCCCGTTGCAGCCCGCCAATGCTCCTCCGCGGCTGGTGCGGTCCCTCCCCGCTGCAGCCTGCCAATTCTCCTCCACGACCGGCGCGGTCTCTCCCCATAGATGGCCTTCACCGGCCGCTACAGCCCATCCAGGTGGTAGCCTTCATCCTCGACCCTAATCCACATCTGCCTGGGCTTCTATGGATGACCTGCCCAATCGACGAGGGATTCCTTCTCCAAACAGTACAACGGCTACTCGCCTATCCTGGATGATGCCGGCGCTCCAACCTCCCTCCCCCCAAGCAAGCCACCATACATCACCGTGGATCCTCATGGCGAACCACACCGACACCCTGATCTGGACTTCCAGCTCCTCCCACCTCATCGTGGGTCGGCCCAGCAACCCGCCTCCTTTCTCGAGTCACCTGCGCACCGGGTGCCGTCCGCCGCCCCGGCAGCCTGCCTTCCTCCATGCACCACCTCTGAACTGGTCGTCGTGCGTTATGCGAGCTTCCAGCCTCGTCCCTCCACTCTCCTACGCCACCGCAGATCGCCTTTGTCACTCCTCGTACAGGTCACTGTCGATGCTGATGTTCTCAGCCCCTCCTACCTCATCCACTCTACACTCCCATGGTTCTTCTGCATCTCTCGTGCACGGCCACGACTTGTTTGTGAGGTCTTGATCTATATTTCCATGGATGAAGTTCGAATTACAATGAGAGGAGGAGCGAGGAGGAAGATAACATGAGCTATTCTCTCTCTGCCTATCTGTCTCCAGCCGTTTTCCTTGCCATCCCGATTACAGTGGTGATAGCTGGTTATATACGTACATGGCCTAAGGCCCATTCAGGCCCAGCAAGCCGAGACGGAAGATGAGGCTTGCGTGTGGGCCGCGCGATTGAACTTGGCACCTCCTCCTGTGTACTCTGCACCTTGTCGCTGACAATCCCCCTTTGTTGAGATACGGCTTGCCCCCAAGCCGGCGCGCGCGGGAATTTTTGCTTGATAACTTCGAAGTCTTCCCAAGTTGCTAAATTAGCTGAATCGCCGGACCACTGAAGGAGGACCTGAACCACCTTCTTGTCAACACGATGGATCACTCGCCTATGCAGAACTTTCTCTGGTACTTGCATTGCCGCTTCAGGCGATGGTAGTTGAGGAAGAACTTGATGTGTGCGCTTGAGAACTTTGCGTAGAAGAGACACATGAAACACCGGATGGACCTTGCTGGTGATTGGGAGATCCAGACGATAGGCAACTTCTCCCACACGTTCCAGAATAGTGTAGGGGCCGAAGAATTTGTATGCCAGCTTATGATTAGCATGCGGAGCCACCGACTTCTGTATATATGGTTGCTGTTTGAGAAGACCTG
This sequence comes from Triticum aestivum, assembly GCF_018294505.1. Taxonomy (NCBI): domain Eukaryota; kingdom Viridiplantae; phylum Streptophyta; class Magnoliopsida; order Poales; family Poaceae; genus Triticum; species Triticum aestivum. The sequence goes on along the minus strand of NC_057812.1, from coordinate 91,079,998 downwards.
ATCACCCACAGAAAAGCTTCTTTCATTTCTGTGTTTATCAGCTTGAGTCTTCATCCTTTGCTGAGCTTGTAGGTGTTGTTGCTTGACTGATTCAAAAATCACTTGTCTGTGTTCAAGCCATAAGGACAGGTCTGTTGAAGCAATGGCACCAACTGGAGTAATGCCAAAGTGCCTAGGGGAGTGGTCATAGATAATTTCAAAGGGACTTTTTGTAGTGGATGAATGCCAGTTGGTGTTGTACCAATATTCACATAGAGATAACCACTTCGACCATTTGGAGGGATGTGCACTGACAAAACAACGGAGGTAGCACTGAACTTGTTGATTTACTCTTTCTGTTTGCCCGTCGGATTGAGGGTGTCGAGCTGAACTCATACGCAGTTGTGTCCCCTGGACATGTTGGAACAATTCCTTCCAAAACTGGTTGGTAAATATATGATCGCGATTAGAGACTATTGACAAGGGCATACCGTGTAGCTTGTAAATAGAATCCAAGAAGGCCTCGGCCACTGTCTGCAATGTGAATGGGTGGTGAAGTGGTATGAAATGACCATACTTGGAAAACTTGTCGATCACTACTAGGATACAGTTATAACGCCCACACTGCGGAAGCCCTTCAATGAAGTCCATGGTAACCATTTCCCATGGAAGATTAGGGACTGGCAGCGGCTGAAGGAGACCAGGATATGGTACCCGCTCTGGTTTCGCTTGCTGACAGACAAGGTGGCAATGAACTGCTTGTTTGATGAAGGTTTTCATACCAGTCCATCTAAATAGCTGATGAATACGCTTGTATGTTACTAGGAACCCAGAATGTCCTCCGAGAGGTGAGCTATGAAATGCACTGACAATTCTGGACTGTAGCTCACTGTCTGCACCCACCCAAATGCAACCATCTGTGCATAACAATTCATTCTTCAAGGAAAATTTACTATCTGCCTGCGGGTCCATGGTCAATTTCTGGACGAGTTTGAGAGCAACTTCATCATGCTGATAACTTGCAATAATATCAGGAAACCAAGCTGGAGATGCACTGGAGACAGTTTGAAGTTCAATTGTAGTATGGGGTCGACGCGAAAGAGCATTAGCGGCACTGTTTTCTGTTCCTTTGCGATACTGAATAATGTAACGCAACCCCATCAATTTTGTCAGTGCTTTTTGCTGCCAACTGGTGTGTAAACGCTGATCATACAAACTAGTTAGACTGCGCTGGTTAGTTTGTATAATAAATTCACTGAAGAGCAGATACTGACACCAGTGTTCAACAGCCAAGAGAATGGCCAAAAATTCTTTTTCATAGAATGATAGGGCTTGATTGTGTGGGCCCAAGGCCTTGCTGACATAAGTGAGGGGATGGTCGTCTTGCATCAGTATTGCACTAATGCCCACATCACAAGCGTCGGTAGCAACCACAAAGGTTTTCTTAAAGTCCGATAAGGCGAGGACCAGTGCTATCACCAGGGCTTGTTTGAGGGAACGAAAAGCAATGTCTTCAGTTTCAGACCAACGAAACATTGTTCCTTTCTTCAGAAGTGCAGTGAGAGAGCAACAGATTATCCCGTAATGACGGATGAACTTTCTGTAGTACCCTGCCAGACCAAGGAAGGCACGAACTTCCTTGACATTCGTTGGTGTAGGCCATGTGTCAATTGCTGTAATCTTGGTGGGATCCGTGGAAACGCCAGCTGCGGTAATTATGTGACCAAGATACCCAACCTGCTGTTGGGCAAACGCGCATTTGGAGAGCCTCACTCGCCATTGGTGCTTAGCAAGCATTGACAAAACCTGTTTCAGATGTTGCAAATGCTCCTCAAAGGTGATGCTGAACACCAGGATGTCATCAAAGAAAACAATAACATATTTACAATTCCCTGGGGACAGAGTGTGATTCATTACAAATTGAAATGTGTTGGGAGCTCCAGTCAGACCAAACGATACCACTGTGAATTCGTAGTGACCAAGATGTGTTTGGAAGGCAGTTTTGTACTCCTCACCAGGAGCTAACCTGATTTGATGGTAACCTGATCGCAAGTCGAGTTTAGTAAACCATCCAGCACCAACCAATTCATCAAGGAGCTCATCGATAATCGGTATAGGAAATTTCCCTTTAACTATTATGGCATTGAGATGACGGTAATCAATGATTGGTCGCCATGTCTCATCCTTTTTCTTGACCATCAGAAGAGGAGACGAAAAGGGACTGTTGCTAGGTCGAATGACTCCACTGGCCAAAATCTCTTGAATCTGACGCTCTAGTTCAGTTTTCAGAGCTGGGGCTATGCGATAGGCATGCAATGCGACTGGTGTTGCTCCAGGGATAAGTGGGATGGTGTGGTCATAAGCGCGTCTTGGAGGAAGACTTGTGGGAGGTTCAAAAACTTGCCTGAATTGATCCAAAACAGACTGCACTTCCAGATGAATTGAGAGGTTCTCAGTAGTGAGCAGGGAACAGAACTGTAACATAGCCACTTGAGGAAAAACTGCTGCAGAACCCAGCAGTGTAACTTCTGAACCCATATGAGAAAAGGATAACCAATGGTTGTCCCAGTCAACCAGCATGGGACTGTGTGTGGACAGCCAGTCTAGCCCAATAATGCCATCATAACTACCTAGAGGAAACAACTTGAAGTCACAACTAAACTTATGCCCAGAACAAGACCATACTCCTTTTTGTAGCTGCTGATGATAGGGAACTGTAGCTCCATTGGCCATTTTAACTGAAACCTTCTGTATAGGTGATAGATCTTGCAGTTTGGAAGCAAGAGAAGTGTCCAGAAAGGAATGTGTGCTTCCAGAGTCAATGAGGACTGTGAGATTAAGTCCCTGTAACTGGACCCTGAGTTGCATTGTTTTAACTGATACATCAGTTTTCCCACCCAGTGTTGCTGCTGAAATTGATAGCATGTGAACCTCATGTTGTGCCCTATAGTTATCTGTCTCAGAATCCTCTGAATTTTGCAGAAATTCAATCATTTCTTGCACTACATGGAGTTGGACTTCTTTCCCACAAACATGGTCCTTGCCCCATCTCTCTCCACATGTAAAGCAAAGTCCCTTAGCTTTGCGAAAGGCACGCAGAGCTCCCCATTTGTCTACCGAAGAATGAGCAAGAGGAGGTCATTTCTCTTCAGATAAACGCTGGACAGACTGAATTCCACTGGCAACTGGTGGTGGTGGGAGTGGAAGAGCAGAAACTTTGCGCTGAAAAGGAGTGGCCACAAGGGAAGGTGCTGAACCAGATCCCAATTCTTCATGTAACATAGCAAGTTGGTAAGCAGTATCCAAGTACACTGGTTGTTGGATGCCTATAGCAAGTCTGACTGATGGTTTCAGACCGTCCATGAATCGTGTCACATAATGAACGATGTTGGTTGAACTCTCATATGCTGACAGCCGATCAAATAATTCTGAGAATCTATCCACATAGTCTTCGACTGAACCAGTTTGTTGTATGCTGAAAAATTTCCTCAGAATTGTTTGATGTAAGTTGCGGCCAAACCTTGATTGAAGAAGGCAACAGAACTCATCCCATGAGATGTTTGGTACTCTTCTGCACACTGATTCCAGCCATCTCGTTGTTGTGCCTTCGAACAAAGCAGTTGCCAAAGAAATCCACTGCACTGAAGGAGTGCTCCGGAACCTGAAGTAGTCCTCGCAACGCGTCTGCCACAGTTTGGGGTTTTCTCCATTGAAACGAGGAAGTTTGATTCGAGGACCGAGGCCAAAAACATCAGTAGCATTCTGTCGGAAATTTTCGATATAATTCAGTGGAGGTCTCTGAATGAGTTGATCGTGCTGCATACCTCTGATCGGAGGCGGGACATAGGTCCTATGTCCAGACCCCCAATTTTCATTATCGACGAGGTGCCCTTCGGGGCTAGTTGGGCTGCTGCCAGGTACCCTTACAGGCGTAGCCGGCATGCCTCGAAGTGGATCGGACGAATTCGCCGCGGATCGGTCGAACCCCTGACGCAGCTCGTCGATGTCGACCCCGATAGATAGCTTGACCTCGTCGATGCGGCCCGAGAGTCAATCGAGCTTGCCGTCGATTTGGGCGATCGCTTGCGCCGTCAAGTGGGTGCGGTCGCTGTTGGCCTTGTCGAAATCCGCCCGGAGCAGATCGTAGATGGCCTTGGTCTCCGGCGAAATTCGATCCATGGATGCGGCCTGGAGCTTGTCGGCGAGGCGGGTGTGGCGATGGTGGACCGGAACGGCCGCCGGATCAAACAGCTCTGATGCCAGATTGTGAGGTCTCGATCTATATTTCCATGGATGAAGTTCGAATTACAACGAGAGGAGGAGCGAGGAGGAAGATAACATGAGTTATTCTCTCTCTGCCAACTGTCTCCAGCCGTTTTCCTTGTCGTCCCGATTACAGTGGTGATTGCTAGTTATATACGTACATGGCCTAAGGCCCATTCAAGCCCAGCAAGCCGAGATGGAAGACGAGGCTTGCGCGTGGGCCGCGCGATTGAACTTGGCGCCTCCTCCTGTGTACTCTGCACATTGTCGCTGACATTGTCCTCCTATGGTCAGCATACGACACTGGTTGTTTCTGGCAAATTAGACCTGCCTGCGCTGCTGCTGTTGTTGGTCGTCAGGTCAGCTGTGCCCAATCCAACGAGGAGCAGCAGTAGTAGGTACTGGACTTGTTAGCAACCCAGGCCCAGCTCCCGGTCCATCGGCATATGCTCGGACGTTTCCGGTGCGCTTCGGACACTCCACTATAAGCAGAAAGCCCACAACATCCCAAAAGACCGGCCTGAAGGGAGTGTGGCACTCTCCCTTATAAGGAGCTCCTAGCCTCCTCCCATATCCGAGGTGGGACTAAAGTCACTGGCGTTGCCCAAGGTCAGGTTCCTGACACCCCACCCCCCTAGGGAAGCCCCCCTAGGGTGGCGTGGGGCCCAGCTCTGATACCACTTGTTAGCAACCCAGGCCCAGCTCCCGGTCCATCGGCATATGCTCGGACGTTTCCGGTGCGTATCGGACACTCCACTATAAGCAGAAAGCCCACAACATCCCAAAAGACCGGCCTGAAGGGAGTGTGGCACTCTCCCTTATAAGGAGCTCCTAGACTCCTCCCATATCCGAGGTGGGACTAAAGTCATTGGCGTTGCCCAAGATCAGGTTCCTGACAGGACACTACAACACGGTTAAGTATTAAAGGCATTTTCTACAAGGCGTTTTGAAAAATGCCTTAGATTGTCTTCCATAGAGGCATTCTTGAAAAATGCCATCAAATGTCCCTATTTCCAAGGCAATCACAGCGAGTGCCTCCGATTATGCTCAATCAAAGGCGTTCTGAAAATCGCCTCCCGTCAGGTTTTGCACCAGCGTACAGCGTGGTAGCAAATAGATTAATAAGTTTGCGCAGAGGTTGCCAGTCCGATCGACGGCACTGCTTGTTATCGGCATTCAGAGATAAAAAATTTTACTTCCTCAGAGCCGTTGCATACCAATTTGTTTTGTCCCATACTGCTTAGCGAGAATATATTTAGGCTGTTTAAAAGGGGAGCCCTCTGATAGTCTGTGCGAACTAGATCTCATACATGAACTAAAAGTCGCTGTATTCCTACGTTAGAAGGCCGGCTCCATGCAGAATAAGAGATTTGCGACGGCGGAGTTGACTAATAATAGTTACCACCTATTCTGAACTAATACTGCTACTTGCCTGGTGGTGAGAAAATTGATTCTGATTCACACCAAACAGTGCCCCCAAATCTGCATGCTCTTGATTTGTGATGTCTGAACTTCAGCTGTACCTACAGGATTTAAAACAACTGGTATTTTGGTCATTGGTTTCAGTTTAACAAGTTGGTTTTCTTCCAAGTTTATCTCCAAAATGCATCAACGCCGTAGAGTTTTAATTCTTCAAATTCTTTGAGAAGAAGAACGACAACAACATATTTCTCTGAATTTCCCATTCGGCCAAAACTAGACCGCAAAAATGTGCACGTACAGTATACTATTACAACAAATGTCATGTAAAATCCAGAGATGTAAAAGCGAATATATTCACTTTTTTTTGTTTTCATTTGTATTTTCTCTGGCTGTACATTATAGTGAATCATTTCTATTAATCAGACTCTTGTTGGTGAGCTCATACATTTCTAAATGGTGGGACTTCACATAGAGTCGCCGAGATAGTAGTAGACCGATGAATTTGTGTGCATGTGTGGGGACGAATTTGCATCTTTGGGTACTGGTGTTGATTGCTATGATTTTTCTCAAACTCTTCAAATTCTTTGAGAAGAAGAACGACAACAACATATTTCTCTGAATTTCCCATTCGGCCAAAACTAGACCGCAAAAATGTGCACGTACAGTATACTATTACAACAAATGTCATGTAAAATCCAGAGATGTAAAAGCGAATATATTCACTTTTTTTTTGTTTTCATTTGTATTTTCTCTGGCTGTACATTATAGTGAATCATTTCTATTAATCAGACTCTTGTTGGTGAGCTCATACATTTCTAAATGGTGGGACTTCACATAGAGTCGCCGAGATAGTAGTAGACGGATGAATTTGTGTGCATGTGTGGGGACGAATTTGCATCTTTGGGTACTGGTGTTGATTGCTATGATTTTTCTCAATGTTTGAAGGGTCGCTAATTGTTGTATTTTTTTAAAAAGTTTGGATTGTTCAACTTTTACAAAACACTAATTTATTTTTTCCGTGACTATAAGAATAATGAAGAAGTTCAAATGAAAATAACAGAGCAATTTGATGTTTATATACCAAGAAGAAAACATGCCTCACCAAGAAAATGTTAACTTTGGAGGTTCAAATTGGATAAATTGGAGAGTTCGTTAAAATTGAGACAACTAAAAAGACACACATGTGTTGTACAAAAAACAACATTTCCATGGATTTCCCCTTTTTCAAATAGAAAGCCAAGAATATAAAATTTTAAAAACAAAAAAAATACAATTTAAAATTTGTAACAAAACATAATTTTCATGTTTCTAGAAAAATCCCAGGAAGGCCAAACTAAGAGAAAGTCAAATTGTTTTATACAAAATGTTTTTCCCCATTTCTAAAAAACCTAGAAGTTCAACTTTAAAAAAATTATCATTTCAAAAATTAAAAAAAAACTTGGAATTCCTTGTTTCTAGGAAAACCTAGAGATTCAAATTTAAAAGACGAAGAAGTCCAATGTTTATTACGAACCCAAGAAGGTCAAACTAAAAAGAGCATCTCAACACAAATTTATAAAAATAGGGATTTGCTACGTTAAAAAAACCTAGAAGTTCAAATCTAAAAAATAGAGCAGCTTGATGTTTATTAAAAACCATGATATTTTTTGTTAGCGAAGAAATAAAAATAAGAAGTTCAAATTTAAAAATAACAAATCGATGTTTATACAAAATCCAGATTTTCCTAATTATTAAAGAATGAAAAAAAGGAAGCTAAAAAGACAAGAAGTTCAAATTTGAAAAATAGAGTAGTTAAAAATTCATAAAAAAATTCATCACTTTCCGTTACAAATAAATAACACCAACAGGTCCAAATTGAAAAAACAAGAAGTTCAATTTAAAAAAAAATAGAATAGTTCAATGTATATGAAAAACCCAAATTTTCCACATTAGTAAATTATAAACCAAGAAGTTTAATTTAAAAAAAGAAGCAATTTGATATTAATTACAAAAACTCAATTTTTCCCATTAGTAATGAATAAACCAAGAAGTTCAGTTCGAGATAACCAACAAGTTGTATAATGTTTAATACCAAATTAGGATTTTTTTTCCCATTACAAATGAATGACACCAAGAAGTTCAATTTTAAAAAATAGAATAGTTAAATGTATATGGAAAACCCAGATTTTCCTCGATACTAAATAATAAACCAAGAAGTTCATTTTCAACAAACAGAGGAGTTCGATATTTATTACAAAAACCCCTATTTTTCCCATTACTAGGGAATAAATTCAGAAGTTCAGTTCGAAATCAACAGGTCGGAGCGCCACTGCCCAGCATGCGTAAAAGATGCATCATCAAGTCCCCTGTGTGCGCTTCCGTGCCGTGCCGACACAACATTGTTGTATAGCTCCTCCTGGATTGCGCGATGTGCAGTCGAACAAAATGTTCATGGCAAGTCAAATGAAAAACTAGTGGCAGGCCAAAAACAAATGTTTGCTCGTGTGCCAGTGCCATGGAAAAGTTGGAGCTTTTTTGAGTTGTTCTTTGTGTAATACTATTACACTAAAGTTCAAATTAAAAAAATGATCATTTCAAAAATTGTAAAAAAGTTTTCCCCGTTTCTAGAAAAATCATATAGGTTCAAATTAAAAAGACGAAGAAGTTCAATGCTTGCTACAAACCCAAAGAAGGTCATTCAAAAACATCTCAAAAAAGATTTTCTCTGTTAAAATAAACCTAGAAGTTCAAATTTAAAAACGGAGCGGCTCGACGTCTATCAAAAACTAGAATTTTTTTCCGTTACTAAAAGAAATAAAACCAGAAGTCCAAATTAAAAAGATGGAGAAGTTTGATAATTAAAGAAAACTTAGATTTTCCTTGTTATTAAAGAATGAAAACAAGAAGTTCAAAAATTAAATAACAAGAAGTTCAACTTTTAAAAATAGAGCGCTTCAAAATTTCATAAAAAAATATTAATAAATAAAACAAAGAAGTCCATATTAAAAAGATGGAGAAGTTCGATGATTATAAAAAATTCAAATTTTCCTCGTTATTAAAGAATGGAAACAAGAAGGTCAAAAATAAAATAACAAGAAGTTCAACTTTTAAATATAGAGCGCTTCAATATTCATAAAAAGGATTAAGAAATTCAGATTAATATTCATAGAAAACTCAGATATTTTCACGTAACCGAGAAGTTCAGATTGATAACTCCTAGAAGTTCACGTACTATATGGTGTGCATTTTGTGTTAAAAGGAATAAAAAACAAAGACTAAAAGTTTTGTTGTTATAAGTTCAAGTCCTCGGTCGGAGAAAATTAAAAAAATTATTATGAGAGAGGTTTGTACAAAAGGAATATCATTTGTGTAACACTAATGAATGGATGAGAAAATTACAAACGAAAATACGTCATAGAAGTTCAACGTGAAAACAGCAGGAAGTTCAGCTACTATACTGAATGAATTTCAGATGAAAAATTGTTAAAACCCACGCGAGTATGAAAAAATGATCAACACGGGAAAATTGCGTGTTTACAGCAGTTTTCCATCGGTATATCACTTGGTCAATTTCGGTGAGTGGATGGAGAGGTACGAGCAAAAAAAGCATGTGAAAACAGAACGAAGTTCAAGTACACATGCCAAGAAGTTCAAGTTCTTCACGCGGTGCATTTTCGAAGAATATGTTTCGTGATAAAGGCAGAACAAATGATCTCGCCGTTTTAAAATTACTTAAAATAGCTAGGAATCAAAGAAAACATCAACATGAAAAAGTTGCATATTTTCCATAGCTTTTCAACGGTATATTATTTGCCCAATTCCGATAAAGTTTGTAGAAATTACGGCGAAAATGCATTTTTAGTCATTTTTAAAATTGAATTAAAACCGTAAAGAATTGGGAGAAACAATATATACCAAAAAGTTTCACATTTTTTCAGGCTTTCCAATGCCATATCATTTGCTACATTCGGATGTACGGTTAAAATATTAGCTCAAAAATACGAACTCAATGAAACTTGTACCTTTTCTAAATTAATTTTAAACCGTTCAAAATTAGAAAAACCTTTCAACATGAAAAGGTAGTACATTTTCATAAGCTTTCCAACGCCATATCATTTGCCTCAATTGGATTAGCCGTTTAGAAATGACATCCAAAATATGAAATCGGCTGTTCAGTTTGCGAAATTTTAGGATTTTCCAAATTACTCTTTAACCAGTGGGAATTAGAGAAACTTTCAACATGTGGAAGGAGCGGTTTTGCAGCAGCTTTCCAACGCCATATTATTTGCCTCATTCCGCTAAACGGTTTAAAAATGCAATCGAAAATACGATTCACGTTTTTCGTATGAAGAAAAAATGATTTTTAAAAATGCTTTTAAACTGCTTGCATTTTGTCAAAAAATTAACTTGGGTCATGATACTCGTGTCCATTGCTTTCCAACGGTATATCACAAGCTCCATTTGAACAATGTTGGCGGAAGTTCAACCTAGCCTCAGGGGAAGTTTCGGTCAAAAAACTCAGACAATAAAATTACAAAAGACGCAAGTTCATCATGACCCGAAAGAAAAATCCGCCAATGAGGGAGATTCCTATTTAAAATGGGCATTTAGTTGCTTAAAACCGTTTCTAGATTACACTTACATCATATAGAACATGACCGACTAGAATAATTCATGCGGGAAGACACGGTTGCGAAGATAACCCGAAGGTCGGGTTCGTACAGGGAGAAGTTCATATTGTGTAACTCAGGAAGTTCAAGTTGTGATCAGAATAATATTCTAATCCCGTGATCATATAGGGTCGCGCTATTCGTCACCCTGGGTGAGAAATAATTATTCTTCACCCCCTCTCTAATTTGACATCAATGCAACGTATTTTCACGTTTCGTAAATTTTGTCTTATTTTATACATAAAGAGAGAACGTAAAAAAAAATATACTTGCGTAAAAAATATTTTATGTTACATAAAATTACGAATGTAAGAACATAGTGTAAAACGTACATAAAATGTGATTTTTCTGGTCTTATAATCTATTTTTATACCAAATTTTAGATATTTAATCAATATGCATGTAACTATTTATATTATAAACGTAATTTATTTAGGAACCGATCGTAAGATTACCTCGAATGAAGAATAATTTATTCTGCACCCTGGGTGATGAATAGCAACTATATATATAAGGGGGTGCATTGATGGTAAAATAGAAGGGGGTGAAGAATAACTATTCCTCATCCAGGATGACGAATAGCACGACCCTATATATATATATATATATATATATATATATATATTTCCGACGAAAAAAGGGACCGTAAAAAAATATATAATCACCGTAAAAAATATTTTATGTTATGTAAAATTGTAAACGTAAAAACATAGTCTAAAATACACATAAACTACAAATTTTTTGTCTTATGACCTATATTTTTATTTTCTTATGTCAAATTTTACGTAGTGAATCAATATGAATGTAACTATTTGAATTCAAAACGTAATTTAATTATGAAATGATCGTAAGATTATCTCGGGTGAAAAATAACTTATTTTGCACCCTGGGTGATGAATAGCAATATATATATATATATATATATATATATATATATATATATATATATATATATATATATATATATATATATATATATGTATAGTCTGGGTGAGGAATAGTTATAGTTATTCTTCACCCTTTATTTTAGCATCAATGCACCATAATTTTATGTTCCGTAAATTTTGTCTTATTTCCGACGTAAAAAGAGAGCGTAAGAAAATATATAATCATTGTAAAAATTATTTTATATTATGTAAAATTACAGACGTAAAAACATAATGTAAAATACACATAAAATACAAATTTTCTTATCTTATGACATATATTTTTATTTTATTATGCCAAATTTTACATAGTGAATCAATAGGAATGTAACTATTAAAATTCTAAACGTAATTTAATTATAAAATAATTGTAAGATTACCTTGGGTGAATAATAACTTATTTTGTACCTTGGGTGATGAATAGTATCACTGGGATTGACTATTCGTCACCCTGAGTATGGAATAGTTATTCTTCACCCCCACCCCCCCTCTATTTTACCATCAATGCACTATAATTTTACATTCCAAACTAATGTTTTTTGCCACTGACGACTAGACACCTAGATTGAGCCATACCTAGATCTTGAGTGACCCAAACATAGCCAAACAAAACCGGGGTTCCCCCACCTCGCTGGCACTGAAAGGCCCCTAGAGTCAAGTGAACCTGGCAGCGACACTTATGCAAAAATCCTAGCGACCTTTCATTGGAGGAAGGTGTGAGACGATAGAGTGAGGCCTATTTTATAAAAAATAGTAATATATGACAAATAAATGTTTCATGATCAGAGGGGTTCATTTATCCAACAAAATTAAATTCTCCATCCTTGTGAAAAAGTATTCTCGATGAGATTAAAATATTTCACTTTTCAAATTTCCATGTTGAATACTAATTAAATAACTTCACACACACACCGTCTTAACAAAATTGATGTGGTTGATCGACAACAAACTAGAAGCAATAATAAAAGGTTTGTGGACTACCTTAGGAATGTATAACAAACATAATGAACAAATCAACCAGTGGAAAAGATACAATAAAGAAGAAAACATAAAGGGAGTGCGATATGTAGGGTACACAATAAATGATAAAAAACCTAAGAAGAAAGGGAATCAACAATAAAAAGGAAGTGAAGATGGTAAACTAAAATAAAAATTGTAAAATATATGTAAAAAATGGAAAATGAAAAAAACGAATATATGCATTGCTTAACATAAAACCAGTAATCGTTTTGATTGTATATGTTTTTGAAAAGCAAGGCAAAAAGTGAACCAACACCATTGATTGTTGCAAAAACACCATCTGGTTACAAAGCAGCCCGAACTAATTCTGCAAATTGTTGCATTTGACTAGAAATCCATTTATTTCCCCCTTTCAGCTCAATATAAGGAAATTAGAAGTTTTATTATGTTGGAAATGTATGTTGAAGATATAATCCATTGAGCAAAATAGTTGAATCTGGATAAAAACAATTTATATCTACCATAACGGTGTAGGGGGGAGGGAGAGTCGTCAACCACAATGCTTCCACCTTGATCCACTGCGGCGCTCGTACTCTCGTCAATAAGTCCTGGTAGGGAGCATATATCATCGACATTGTGGGTTGGGTCTCCTCGCCTCGCCTTCACCTTTGTTCTCCATGTTGAAGGTATGTGCTTCAGATTGTCGTCACCAGTATCTCTAGCAACGTCAAGCGACTTCCCGACTGTAGTTATCATGACTATCTGGCTCCACCGATGTAGACTTGGTGTTGGTATGAAGCATATTAATTAGGCAAAAATTTCCATATTATAAACTAAACATACAATGCTATCTTAGAATTTAATCTCCTATGATTTATCAGTTAGCAATCTGGCCAAACAATCGGCTGAAAGTTAATACTCCTACGTTATGATTTTTTTCCTTCACTAGAAAAAAAATACAGTTGTGAAGCCGGTTATCATTGATGTAAAACAAGCATTTATTCAATCCACTTTATTAACTTGTACACAATATTAAAACTTAGTTTAAAACTACAAAGCAAAAAAAGCATTTATGGACATGGCTGAAACATTGGCATATGAGTGCATGAGTATGCACATAGTCCCATATGATAGCCAGAAGATGCATCATGCACTTAAAAAAGCTATGTTCGTTTTGCAACCTCTATGTGTTGTGTATATCATGTAGAAATCTTGAAATTATTTTGAACATGAGAGAGAGAGAGAGGGAGAGAGATGTAAGATAAGTGTGTCAAATTTATTGACCTCATGGGTCATTAATTTGTATCTCTACATAAAAAAGATATCTAGATACGTACACAATTGATTGGCCCATGTATTAAATCTTTTTTACCATGAAGTGCCATTAAATGACCTAAGCCAAGAAATCTGCCTATAGATGGAATTTCGTGCTCTCGGTGTGGGAAGAATGGTCACCAAAATTAAGAGAAGAGATATGCTTACATTTGCTGGTAATGTGTGGATCCTATATGCAGCCTAGTTATCGTGGGGAGATATTAATCTATTATTTGCACATATGTATGCAATAAAACTCCACTGATGCATGGGTCACTAGCAACCAAAACCGAATGGGTATATCCTGTGTGCCATGCATATTTGAGAGCGGCGGACACCATGGTTTGAGTCTTGCACTCTAGATGAGAGCACATGTCATGCATGCGCACAAGATGCATGTTCTATCTATCTAGACCGAAATTGATCAATACTCAATAGGCCTGCATGTGTTGTTTCTAGCAATCTTCTTGCATTGGCAAAATAAAAAAAATCTTTTTCAAAGAAAGACACAATGACGAGGTCAACTTAGAATAGTTTGGCGTGTTCCTCAAAGGGTCAAACGATTTATCTTGACTATAGTTCAATCTACTTTTGTATGGACCGACAAACTATCAATGTGCCAAATTAATTAGCAAAAGTAGGACTGCACACAAGATGGCTATAAATACACTATCTTACTCTCAGAGTCTCTCCATCCCCAAGCTATAACCCATCTTCATAGTTCATACTCCTCATAATTCTATAGCGTTCAACTACCCACTCTCTCATGGATCCAATAGCCAACCAGGGGTGGACCTCATCCGATGTAGAGGAGGCATGCTCACTCATTGCTAGGATCAACACCAACAAAATCATGTACGACGACGATGACAATAACAAGAAGCACAACTACATCGTGAATTCTCTCCATGCATTGTTTCCTTCAAAGACCATGAAACAGGTAATAGATCTTTATGTTGATCTCGCCATGGACATGCATATGATCCAGCGGAGGGAGGGGACCCATGTTACTGGTGGTAGCCCACAAAACATTTTCACCTTTTGTGACCCTGTCAACGGTAACTATGAGCTACCGAAGGAGGAGAATGGTGGTAGCAGCACACACAGTGTCTACCCCATGGGTGACCATGCAAATGAAAACTTTGGGGTACGGGAGGAGGAGACAACAATCATGGACAATAACGGATTGTCCTTTGGTTGTGCAATGGAGGATACGAGGATCACGGTGATGGGTGAGGCACCGCTGATGGCAGACAACAACAAGATGGAGGTGTTGGAGAACAATATTTCCATAGATCAACCAATTGTTGCCCCACATCAATGGGGTTTTTTGACCGATGAGGAACACAGGTTCGTCCATGGTTGTATACTCTTCTTTGTCATGTAGTTTTAATTGTTGTTTGTTTTCAGCGAACATATACTAATTAAAAATGTTGTGCAAATTTATTATGTGATAACAACAGCTTATGTTTGTGATGATATTGTACTTTACTAAATGTACACACGGACACTGTCAATTTCCATTTACAGCATGGGCGGCCTTGTTAATGAAAACATTGAGGTACAAGAGGATGAGGAGGTGACCATGGATGTTAGTGGATTTTCATTTCATTGTATACTGGAGGATACAAGAATCAGGAAGACGGAGGAGGCTCCGGTGATGGTAGACAAGAACAAAATGGTGGTCTTGGAGAACAATAGTTCCAATGATCGACCAGTTGTTGCCCCACATCAACGAAAGTTTTGGACCAAAGAGGAACACAAGTTAGTCAATGCCTATACTCTTCGTCGTCATTAGTTTTAGTTGTCCTTTATTTAAAATCAACATATGATAATTAAGCGTGTCTGAAATTAATTTTATGAGGCAAGTATGTTAAATTTGCAATGATATTGCACTTTACTAGATGTATACATGGACGTTTACAGTTTACATTTTTGATAAATACTAATCCCTGCAAATTAGATATTGATGAAATTTCTTTCTACCTTAAATTTTTGATGTGATTGGACCTTGATTAAAAAATAGAAAGGCAGTTAAATAGGCCATTAAATTGCAATATGGTACGTCTTGTCCCAATCAAACAGATCAATAAACTTTGATGATTGCCGTTTCATTATAGAAAAATAGAGGTATGATAATTTTGAAATTGTAATATCTTTCGGTGATCAATATGTTACAAAATGTTCGTTCACTTATGAATTTCTGATATACTTGCGATCTATCCCGTACCCGTAAATCAACAAAAATAAGCATGTGTTGCTGTAGTCATTCGAACCTGTCAAATAGGTACTTTGCTTCAATCTATACTAGGTGCTTCAATAAAACAACTGCACGATTCATCTTTCAGTAAACAATTTAACCTAACAATTCTTGTGAACATTATGTCCACAGGTCATTTCTTTATGGGCTGGAAGTCTATGGTCGTGGCGACTGGAAAAACATATCCAAGCACTTCGTCACCACTAAGACCCCTGTCCAAGTTTCAAGCCATGCACAAAAGTTTTTCAAGAGAATAGAGAAAAAGGCATTGTCAGGGACAAAGCGTTACAGCATCAATGATGTCAGGCTCCATGACAACGAGCTATTGGCAGCAAATAATAGTTCTGCCCCTCGGCAAACCCTTTCTTTCACCAGCCTCAACAATGACCCAAGCTTTAGGTTGCAGGCTCCGACGAGCTCGTTCGCAGTCATGAACAACCTAGCTCAGTGCTCCCCTTCCATATATAATCAACAAGTGGGCCAGCAGCCAATGTGCTGTGAGCAGCAGATGATGGGTTCTACTGCAGCTGTAATGGGCGGGGTAGGAAACTATGTGCCTGATGGCCAACAAGGGTCAGCTTATTTTTATCTTAGCAATGTATGAACAAGATGTAGTAGATCTTAGGCTTGGGCCATGTTTGGAATGCTAGCTAGGCATGTGTCTCATGAATAAACGGATTGTCCTCCTAAAGATGGCAACAAGACATTATAGCCGGCATGTGTGTTTAACAAGTGAATAAATAGTTCTGTTTCTATATATATATATATATATATATATATATAATCTTTCACCTTTGATAGTCTCATCATCTTAATAGTTTTTGTCATGCTAAAAATAAGTTTTTGTCATCTCCCTTGTTTTGTAAGACTATATATATTTGTTGTATTACCATACGAAAGCGTACATGTTGTCTCAATACGTGGCCCTGACTGTTGTATCATAATTTGCCATTACGAGATTGCAATCACCCCATGAAAAAGAACAGGAATCTTAGCAAAAGGTTAACTATTCGTTGACTACATCAAATAAGATTCAGTTGCCGAATTACTTGAAAATCAGACGTTCTACTTGATAGTCAGATCCTATACTATACTAACACTAGTTTATCTAAAGCATGCATATTGGCTCTTCCTGTTTTCCGTCCAAGAGCCCCTAGAGATTAAATATTGTGTGGTGTTACTGCATTGCGGCAATGTAATGCCTATATATAAATATGATGATAGACTTGTATATTTGATATAAATTAAAATTAAGGATTTCATATTTCACCGTTACTGTAGTTCACAGTTTGTCACTAGGGGGTCAAACAAAGAAACCAAACAGTTATAAAAATCTTACCCTCACCATCATTTTAAATCCCAACACTCTCCATAATATTAAATTTGTGTCTCTGAGAATGGAGAATGAAGAGATCAGGGGCACGATTGGCATTTATTGAGGTATTTTCATGTTACGTTCTTCTTGCTCTAAAGACCTAGGTTGGGACGTAGGCTTGGAAGATTATATATGAAATGGCAGGGATGGCCAAAAGAAGAAATTAGTAGATGAACATTTCTCAGAATGGGTCATTTCATAAAGAAACATTGGAGAGTGTTTTTCTTTCCTTCTTTTGGCTACATGAGTTGATCCAGTCCCCTTGAGGTTCATTTGCAGCATTGTAGATTGGACCGTTGGCTCAAATCTCTCGTATTTTCTCCCATTAACATGAGGATTTATGGGGAGTCTTGTAATCAGTATAGTAATTGATGGAGACATGGAATGACATATTGGAAGTACGGACAGTTGAGAAGAATGAGTAGGAGGCTGAGATGGCGAAGTGGGAGATGCCGCTAGTCCAAGATAATGAGGTGGAGGTGCTATAGAAGCGATTCGGTCATCAATTAGCAATTCCACAAAAATGGGTGCTTCAGGCCAAGGAAGAAAGACACACTCAATTATTTGTTACGTCCTTGTCGTTTTCCCCAATTAGTTTTTTTGTCTTTGCACTGTTTTTATGCGTGCATGTTGCTTCTGCCATGTATAGTGCTTTAGCAAGTGTTCCGATATGAATTAATAGATACAGATTTACAGGTTTAGTTTTTTTTTACTGAACTATAGACTTATTGTTGTCTACCGTTATCTACTAATTTCAGTTATTTCTTTCAAAAAGTGCCTCCTAGAGAGGTTGAGTGATGGGAGCTACTCATTCCTTTGGTCTCATCATTGTGATGTTGGTTGTTAATGGGTGGAATCTCAACTCACCGGCCCTGGTCTATGTCGGCGGGAAGTTAAAATTACCCATACCACATCATGCCAGGCCCTGTTCAGAGTCGCTCAAACCCTTAATGTTACCTCTAAAAGGGCGAAACTTGTATGCTAAAGAGAACATCTATAATCAAGGCCTCAGGCAAAAGGAAGTTCACCAGTCACACTGGAAAGAGGCCGAGACGTCGACCATTCAGAGATCAAGATTGGGAGGCTCAAGGTGTTCGCAACTAGGAGACCAGGAAAGGAAGGCGTCCAACCGACTCAAGACCAGGTATAAATACCCGTGTGCCCGAATCAGAAGGGGGCACCTTCTACTTCGACGGCCAAGATAACAAAAGTAAAGCCCTAGTTTAGACCTAGATTAGATCCAATCTTAGACATAATAGAGCCTCTGTTGAAATAATAAAGCCGCTGATCCGGGCATAAGGGGCACACTTCCTTTCAACTAAGACTGATTCAGAGGAGCGCAGGTGAATAGACTTCACATGTCAAAATGAGCTTGGAAAATCTTATTCTAGACATAATAGTGCCAGATCTCATGGGCAAAAAATGCATCTGTACTTTGTGATGTTGTACGCAGAACATGCATGTAAACAACCCAACTTAAATATTGACACGCATACTCAATCAAGTGAATCTCAATCAACCATAGCACAAACGTCCTCAGACAACTGTGTGGAGATCACTGAATTCAGTAGCAGTGGTCGGCCATGTATTAGCTACTCTATAACTTTATTTGTATGTACTCCATTCCACACAAGAAAATTCAAGTTCTAATATAATTTATCTTATATGAGCTAAAAGAAAATAATTTTGGTAAAATTAATGTTAAAGGAAAAGATGCCCACAGGTACTTGGAGGCCGATGACACGGATGCTGTCGATGAGCTCCTGCACCTTATCGGGATCATTAGCACGCGTTTGAAATAGCGGCCTCCGGATATCTTCCAGCGGGATCTCCATCACCACAGGGCATTTCTTCTCCGAGTCACTCAGTGGGGAGAGCCCAGCTGAACCTACACCGTTAAATATGAGCCATTGTTACTTCAGTATATGTTCAAGCGCAGAGTCTGAACTTAAACATCAGAAATAGGCACCTGAAATTACAAGTTTGTAACTGAATATTCAACACCATGATTAATCTCAACAACGCCCAACTGGACACCATTTACATGCGATCTCCCTCCAAATGGATCTCTAATTTTACCTGCTCAGGATTAGTAGCGAAGAAGTTGGAATTAAATTATTACCGGAGTCAACTGAATCGCTATGGCTTCAGAATGGACCATGAAATCGGTAAGAGCAGTAATACTAATATTCGAATCCTCGCACCTCATTACTATGACTGAACTCAGCTCCAACATCACAAACAATTGCACGGAGCAGACCTACCATTGGAGAACGAGACCGAGACAGCGAGGCCGCACCGCCCGCTCGCGCTCCTCCCCCGGAGAACAGGGGCGCTGGGAACGGCGGCGTGGCGGTGGAGGAGGAAGCCGGCGCCGGGCACGATCTTTCCCAAATCCAAGCTCGAGATCGACGCCATTGGTGCTCGCGCTCGTGCTGCTGCTGCTTCCATTTTCTTGTGGCCTCTCTGCCTTTTCTTTTTAGAAACTTGTGGCCTCTCTGCACCCTAAGAATTCGATGGGCCTTGCAGTTCCAAAACGTGTAAAGTGGGCCGAACACTGTTTCGTCTTTTTTCCCTATATTTTTTTATTTTTTAGGTGAAAATATTCTTTTTTACTAAATCACAAAACTATCATCATGATCCCAGAAATTTCACTTCTGTCACCCTGTGGGTGCCGCCAGGAACGAAATGGGTGGCCCACAAGGACGAATTTCACCTGTCGTTGCCATCTGCAACGAAAACACAATTTTTTCGTTTCCCACAAAAAGGAAGTTCGGGGACAATGGCAGTTCCGAGTGACTTCACCTAGAACTTTGTCCTGAAGATGGCCTCGAATTAGTGAGCGAACTTCTAGCAACACTTCTGAATCAATGAAATACCTAGTTATCTAAGTATGTTTCAAAATGAAATGGCTCGGTAGTATCGGAACAAAAAAAAGGGCTCCGAATTGTTGAAACTGGCTTTGTTCTCTGAGTATGAATAACCATGTGGCTCATTAGTACCAGAGGATGATCATTGAAATTACTTGGGCTTAGAGAAACTCATGCAAAAAATGGCTATGGAGTGGATTTCTGAGGCTTTTGGCTTAGGATTTGTCTATGGAGTTCAGACCAAAGTACTTTGCTTGTGCCACTCTTCATAATATGGTTTTATACTCAATGCGAATCTTGAATTCACTAAAAGCGTAGAGTACACATGCTACGAACAAGATGACAACAACTTAAAAGTTGTGTTCATTTTCTTCTTGCTTTCAAGACCTGGGGTTGGGGCACACACATGGGAGAATATATACTAAATGGATGACATGGCCAAAAGAAGCAATTAGTTTATGGAGTTATAGACATTTATGGGGATGTGTCTTTTCATAAAGAAACATTGGATAATGTTTTTCTTTCATTCTTTTTGCTATGTGGGTTGAGCCAATTCCCCTGAAGTTCAAGTATGTTATTCTAACTTGGACCGATGACTCAAATAATTCTTATTCCTACAATTAACATGAAATTTTATGGTGAGTTTTTAATTGTATATTAATAGAAGGAGACATGGACGGACATATTGGGAGTATAGGTACGTAGTTGAGTAGAATGATTTGGAGGAGCAGATGAAGGTGCGGAAGCTGTCGCTAGTCCAGCTAATGAGGTGGAGGTGCTAGTAAGTAGTTTGGTCCTCAATAACCAACGCCACAAAAACAGGCGATTTGGACCAACGAAGAAATAAATATTCAATCATTCTTTTTTTTCGAGAAAACAGCAGAAGCTCTGCCTTTGCATTAAGAAGAAGAGAATTGACCAATTTATAAGGAAAATTGGCCAAAAACCGATACATCGACACACACCAGCCCCGAGGCTGCGTCCCTAGCGAGCCGACTCCCCTGTTGCCCAAACAACCAGAGTTGCCACTCCACCACACGACCCGGAGCCGCCACTCCGGCTTACAAACCACAAAAAAAAACTCACACACGTCGGCCCCGAGGCCGCACTCCACACGAGTCGACGACTCCGCCGTCCACACGACCAGAACCGACACTCCACAGCACAGGGGTGCTCTCCAGAGCCGCCGCTCCGACTTCTCCGCCGGCCCCGAGGCCACGCTTCACCTAAGCTGATGACGCTGCCGCCCACGCGACCAGTTCAGACACTCCACGACAATGTTCTTCGGAGCCGCTGCTCCGACTTCCTCACCGGCCCCGAGGTCGCGCACACGCCTGGCCGACGAAGAACCCACAAAGCCACCCGAGCCACCGCGAGCTGACGAGGACCAGACCTCCAAGGCGTCGCCCCCAAGAGGGAAGCGACAAGAATGCCGCCGATGCCCGTTCCAATCAAGGTCGAAACTTGGGTTTTCACTCGGAGAGCCCGAGACCGAGGCGACAATGGTGGTGAAGGGGCTCCACGACGACGCCTCCAAGGAGGGAACGACGTCCGAGGACGCCGTCAACGCCGGCAACGACCGAGGTCGAGCTAGGCTTTCGCTCGGAGCTTACCAGATCCATCCTCACCGCAGCCTACCCAGCAAACCGTCTCCGGCATCATGCCGACCGTCCTCGCCCAGCCACATGACCAAGCAGACAAGGCAGCACGTCGCTGCCAACCACCACCGGCTGCAGAAACCACTGCAGCCCACCTCCCTCCACAACGGCGCCGACGAGACCGCGGCCGCCCAGCACGCAGGGCCGCACCACCACTGCCCTGACCCCACGCACCTCCCCGCCACCCCGGTGGACCGGAGCAGGCACGCTTCTGCCGGACCGCCGCCATAGGCCGACGGCCCGCCTCACCACCAGATCCGGGCGCAAGGGCCCCGAATCCACCGCCTCGCAGGCTGCCGCCGGACACGACGACACCACCACGTCCTGGGGCCGCCGCCCCAGCGATCCAACGCCGACGAGCAAGGCGCAACCGCTACAGGGAAGCCAGATCCGGGCGGATCCGTTCCCCAAAAGCGAGCAGCAGCCGACGCCTTACAACCGCCACCAGCGCCTACGGCCGGCGAAGTCACTGCCCGCCGGAGTCCCAGACGCGCCGCCATCCATCGTCCTCCGCCCGCCGCTACGCCACCCGCCGCCCACCGCTGCGCCGCCCAGAGATCCCCGCTCGCGAGGCGTCGCCCATCGCGGAAACTAGCCCCGCCGTCGCCTGCTCCGCACGAGCTTTGCCCCCGGGAGGCGCCGGCGACGGCGAGGGAGTGGATGGAGTGGGGCGGCCGGAGGCCTTGGCTGCTTGGTCGCCGCCCGTGTCGCCCCTGGGAAGGGAGCGACGCGAGGGCCAAGTGAAGTGTTTTTTCAATCATTCTTTACATCGCCCTTGCACTATGTTGGGATATGCATGTTGCTTCTAATGTATAGTCAAGTGTCCAGATATGATTTAATGAAGAAAGATTTATAGATTTATTTGTTTTTGTTACTACTTAACTATATTCTTATGGTTGTCCACCGTTATCTACTTACGTAAGTAACTTGTTTTAAATGCTGCCCCCTAGAAAGATTAAGACTAGCCACAATGGAGAGTAACATACACTAGTAACATACACATATCCCTAGATTATGTTACTACCTTCATAGTGGGTAGTAACATAGGTGTGGTGTCATGCAAAGCTCCATTTATTATGTTATAGACTCATACTGCATTGGGACATGTGATGTTACAGTAACTAGCTAAGTTACTAGAACTACCGCTCTCTTCATTAACTTATTGACACATAGACAAATTTGCTTAGTTGGACTTGAAGTTACTGTTGAAGTTACTCTCACTGTGGCTAGTCTAAGTGATCGAAGCTAGTCAGTCGTGATTATTACATTACTTTGGTCTGTTATTGACCATTGATGGGTCGAATCTCATCTCGCAGACCCCACTCTGCACCATGGTATTTAAGATTCTCTTTTAAATGATGAAGAAACTCGGGGATAGGTCAAAACCAGAAAACCGTACACGTTTACGTGCAGATAAAAATAACTCATGCACCCTTAGATATTCATGGGCTACCACCTCCTCTTCCCCTATTGAGCATGCTTCCAAATAAGCATTATCTGCACATAGCGATGGTCCTCTCCTCCCTTACAGCCGCCCAAGATTTTGAGAGTCGACTCAGTGAGATCTGGCCCGGCCTGGTCGCGGATCTTCGCCGCCGGCGAGGCTGGCCGGAGAAGAGATGGGGGAGGAGCTTGGTGCTAATCTGTAAATAGTAATTTTAGGCTTTGGTGTGTGGTTGACTTGTTGTCGTCTGGCGCGATGCCGTTGGAGCGCAACCCGCCGTCGCTCCCGTGTAGCGACTAGTGGTCTTCGACGTCGCCCTCTGCTCTTCCTCCATGGTGGAGGCAAAGAGAAGGGGACGGATCTGGAGCTAGCTCCCTAAATAAGCGCGTTGGTTCCCTGATTTGGAGAAGGCTCCATCCTCTTCTTCTACATCTTGAGGCCACCATGGAGGTGGACGGGGAGCTCGAAAGGAAGGGGATCTGTATGTGGTTCTTGCAGATGGGAGTGGGGATCATCAGTGGCGGCAGTTCTACGTGGAGCAACGGCACCTACTGGCTGCCGGTCTTCACCATCGTGTCGTCGTCTCTTCGGGCCAAAGGGCGGCCATTTATTTCCTCCCGGACATATTGACATAAGGGAGGTAGTCTCATCTTCCGCTCGGTGTTCATAGCGCCTTCTCTCTACTGTGAAGGTTTCGGCATCCCAAGTGATTCGTTCCGGCGACGGCGAGGCTTCATCTGGGCGGAGGTTGTTCAGGACCCGATTGCAATTCTACTTTCCAGTTTGGGCTCCTTCTTGTAAAAGTTAGAGACTTAGATGCTATTTTCATTTTCTTTGAGTCCTTGTATGAGCTATGTACTATAACGCTGAATACTAGTGAAGCTTTCCAGGTCCTTCAGGACCTATCTATCTATATTGAAAAAAAGCCTTTAGGGCCATAGATAGGCGCTCGACTACCTTCTCTAGACTCATCATCTCTTATGTAGACCTGTGGTCACATAAGCTCTCTATGTCATGTGACAAGGAAGATGCCTCCTCGTGGCAGATTTTTCTCTTTGCACGCTGTAATGTGCCCATGTAATTCTGTAACACAGCTTGCCGTGACACGTTTCAGTAATATATTCAGGTGGGGGGAGCTCCTTGTCGGTGTCAAAACCGGCGGATCTCGGATAGGGGTCCCGAACTGTGCGTCTAAGGTCGATGGTAACAGGAGACAGGGGACACAATGTTTTACTCAGGTTCGGGCCCTCTCTATAAAGGTAATACCCTACGGCCTACTTGATTGATCTTGATGAATATGAGTATTATAAGAGTTGATCTACCATGATATCGTAATAGCTAAACCCTAGAGGCCTAACTTGTATGGTTATGGTAATGTCTGTCCTCCGGACTGAGTCCTCCGGTTTATATAGACACCATGAGGATCTAGGGTTACACAAGGTCGGTTACAAAGAAAGGAATCTACATATCTAGTCGCCAAGCTTGTCTTCCACGCCAAGAAGAGTCTTATCCGGACACGGGTGCTGTCTTCGGTCTTCGTATCTTCACAGCCCACCAGTCCGCCCATAGCTAACAGACCGGACGCCCGAGGACCCCTTAGTCCAGGACTCCCTCAGTAGCCCCCTGCTACCTCTTGAGCACTGCGTTGGTTTTCTCTTGAAGAGGAAAGGGTGATGCAGCAAAGTGGCGTAAGTATTTCCCTCAGTTTTTGAGAACCAAGGTATCAATCCAGTAGGAGGCTACGCGCGAGTCCCTCGCACCTACACAAAACAAATAAATCCTCGCAACCAACGCGATAGGGGGTTGTCAATCCCTGCACGGTCACTTACGAGAGTGAGATCTGATAGATATGATAAGATAATATTTTTGGTATTTTTATGATAAAGATGCAAAGTAAAATAAAAGGCAATGAAAATAACTAAGTGTTGGAAGATTAATATGATGGAAGATAGACCCGGGGGCCATAGGTTTCACTAGTGGCTTCTCTCGAGAGCATAAGTATTCACGGCGGGTAAACAAATTACTGTTGAGCAATTGACAGAATTGAGCATAGTTATGAGAATATCTAGGTATGATCATGTATATAGGCATCACGTCCGAGACAAGTAGACCGACTCCTGCCTGCATCTACTACTATTACTCCACACATCGTCCGCTATCTAGCATGCATCTAGAGTATTAAGTTCATAAGAACAGAGTAACGCTTTAAGCAAGATGCCATGATGTAGAGGGACAAATTCATGCAATATGATAAAAAACATCTTGTTATCCTCGATGGCAACAATACAATACGTGCCTTGCTGCCCCTACTGTCACTAGGAAAGGACACCGCAAGATTGAACTCAAAGCTAAGCACTTTTCCCATTGCAAGAAAGATCAATCTAGTAGGCCAAACCAAACTGATAATTCGAAGAGACTTGCAAAGATAACCAATCATACATAAAAGAATTCAGAGAAGATTCAAATATTGTTCATAGATAAACTTGATCATAAACCCACAATTCATTGGTCTCAACAAACACACCGCAAAAGAAGATTATATCGAATAGATCTCCATGAGAGGGGGGAGAACATTGTATTGAGATCCAAAAAGAGAGAAGAAGCCATCTAGCTAATAACTATGGACCCGAAGGTCTGAGGTAAACTACTCACACTTCATCGGAAGGGCTATGGTGTTGATGTAGAAGCCCTTCGTGATCGATGCCCCCTCCGGCGGAGCTCCGGAACAGGCCCTAAGATGGGATCTCATGGATACAGAAAGTTACGGCGGTGGAATTAGGGTTTTGGCTCTGTTTCTGATCGTTTGGGGGTACGTATGTATATATAGGAGGAAGGAGTACGTCGGTGGATCAACAAGGGGCCCACGAGGGTGGAGGGCGTGCCTGGGGGGATAGGCGCGCCCCCTACCTCGTGGCCTCCTGGTTGATTTCTTGACGTAGGGTCCAAGTCCTCTAGATCATGTTCGTTCCGAAAATCACGTTCCTGAAGGTTTCATTCCGTTTGGACTCCGTTTGATATCCCTTTTCTTCGAAACCCTAAAACAGGCAAAAAACAACAATTCTGGGTTGGGCCTCCGGTTAGTAGGTTAGTCCCAAAAATAATATAAAAGTGTATAATAAAGCCCAATAATGTCCAAAACAGAATATAATATAGCATGGAACAATAAAAAATTATAGATACGTTGGAGACGTATCAAGCATCCCCAAGCTTAATTCCTGCTCGTCCTCGAGTAGGTAAATGATAAAAAAAAATTTTTGATGTGGAATGCTACTAGGCATAATTCCAATGTAATTCTTCTTAATTGTGGCATGAATATTCAGATCCGAAAGATTCAAGACAAAAGTTCAATATTGACATAGAAATAATAATACTTCAAGCATACTAACTAAGCAATTATGTCTCTTCAAAATAACATGGCCAAAGAAAGTTATCCCTACAAAATCGTATAGTCTGGCTATGCTCTATCTCCACCACACAAAGTATTTAAATCATGCACAACCCCGATGACAAGCCAAGCAATTGTTTCATACTTTTGACATTCTCAAACTTTTTCAATCTTCATGCAATACATGAGCGTGAGCCATGGACATAGCACTATATGTGGAATAGAATGGTGGTTGTGGAGAATACAAAAAGGGAGAAGATAGTCTCACATCAACTAGGCGTATCAACGGGCTATGGAGATGCCCATCAATAGATATCAATGTGAGTGAGTAGGGATTGCCATGCAACAGATGTACTAGAGCTATAAGTATATGGAAGCTCAACAAAAGAAACTAAGTGGGTGTGCATCCAACTCGCTTGCTCACGAAGACCTAGGGCATTTTGAAAAAGCCCATCACTGGAATATGCAAGCCAAGTTCTATAATGAAAAATTCCCACTAGTATATGAAAGTGATATCATAGGAGACTCTCTATCATGAAGATCATGGTGCTACTTTGAAGCACAAGTGTGGTAAAAGGATAGTAGCATTGTCCCTTCTCTCTTTTTCTCTCATTTTTTTATTTGAGCCTTTTCCTTCTTTTTTATGGCCTCTTTTTTATTTGGGCTTCTTTGGCCTCTTTATTATTATTATTATTATTACTATTATTATTATTATTATTATTATTATTATTATTTTTCGTCCAGAGTCTCATCCTGACTTGTGCGGGAATCATAGTCTCCATCATCCTTTCCTCACTTGGAACAATGCTCTAAAAATGATGATCATCACACTTTTATTTACTTACAACTCAACAATTACAACTCAATACTTAGAACAAAATATGACTCTATGTGAATGCCTCCGGCAGTGTACCGGGATATTCAATGAATCAAGAGTGACATGTATGAAAGAATTATGAACGGTGGCTTTGCCACAAATACAATGTCAACTACATGATAATACAAAGCAATATGACAATGATGGAGCGTGTCATAGTAAACGGAACGATGGAAAGTTGCATGGCAATATATCTCGGAATGGCTATGGAAATGCCATGATAGGTAGGTATAGTGGATGTTTTGAGGAAGGTATATGGTGGGTGTATGATACCGGCGAAAGGTGCGCGGTATTAGAGAGGCTAGCATGGGGGAAGGATGAGAGTGCGTATGATCCCTGGACTCAACATTAGTCATAAAGAACTCATATACTTATTGCAAAAATCTACAAGTTATCAAAGCAAAGTATTACGTGCATGCTCCTAGGGGGATAGATTGGTAGGAAAAGACCATCGCTCATCCCCGACTGCCACTCATAAGGAAGACAATCAATAAATAAATCATGTTCCGACTTCATCACATAATGGTTCACCATACGTGCATGCTATGGGAATCACAAACTTTAACACAAGTATTTCTCAAATTCACAACTACTCAACTAGCATGACTCTAATATTACCATCTCCATATGTAAAACAATTATCAAGTATCAAACTTCTCATAGTATTCAACACACTCATAAGAGAATTTTATTATTAATCTTGAATGACTAACATAATTAAAACAAATTACCATTTAGGACTCTCAAAATAATCTAAGTGAAGCATGAGAGAACAATAGTTTCTATAAAACAAATCCACCGACGCGCTCTAAAAGATATAAGTGAAGCACTAGAGCAAAAACTATATAACTCAAAAGATATAAGTGAAGCACATAGAGTATTCTAACAATTTCCGAATCATGTGTGTCTCTCTCAAAAGGTGTGTACAGCAAGGATGATTGTGGTAAACTAACAAATAAAGACTCAAATAATACAAGACTCTCCAAGCAAAACACATATCATGTGGTAAATAAAAATATAGCTCCAAGTAAAGTAACCGATAGAAGTAGACGAAAGAGGGGATGCCTTCCGGGGCATCCCCAAGCTTTGGCTTTTAGGTGTCCTTAGATTATCTTGGGGGTGCCATGGGCATCCCCCCAGCTTAGGCTCTTGCCACTCCTTGTTCCATGATCCATCAAATCTTTACCCAAAACTTGAAAACTTCACAACACAAAACTTAAAGTGGAAAATCTTGTGAGCTCCGTTAGCGAAAGAAAACAAAACACCACTTCAAGGTACTGTAATTAACTCATTCTTTATTTATATTGGTGTTAAACCTACTGTATTCCAACTTCTCTATGGTTTGTAAACTATTTTACTAGCCATAGATTCATCAAAATAAGCAAACAACACACGAAAAACAGAATCTGTCAAAAACAGAACAGTCAGTAGTAATCTGTATCTAACGCAATATATGGAACCCCAAAAATTCTAAAATAAATGTATGGTCGTGACTAATTTATCTATTAATCATCTGCAAAAAGAATTAACTAAATATCACTTTCCAAATAAAAATGGCAGCAATTCTCGTGAGCGCTAAAGTTTCTGTTTTTCTACAGCAAGATTAACAAGACTTTCCCCAAGTCTTCCCAACGGTTCTACTTGGCACAAACACTAATTAAACACAAAAAATACAACCAAAACAGAGGCTAGATAAATTATTTATTACTAAACAGGAGAAAAAAGCAAGGAATAAAAATAAAATTGGGTTGCCTGCCAACAAGCGCTATCGTTTAACGCCCCTAGCTTGGCATAAAAAGCAAGAATAGATCTAGGTATTGACATCTTTGGTTTTAGGGAAGAAAAGAGCAAACTTGCTATCTATGGAATTAATCTTTCTATTTTGATAAAGCACATGGCTATTAATGGTATAGTAAAGGTTAAGTATGTTACGGAAATTTGTATCTATGCTAGCCTTCATCTCTTTGATAGATTCATTTTGGTAAGAGAGCAAAAGAGATGTAGATTCAACTTTCTCATTCATGGGGTGCCCAAATATGGCTTTCATCTTCTCATAAGTGTCTACGGCATCCCCTTCAAGAAAGCCTTCTTCAAATATAGAATCTAAGACATGCTTAAAAGAAGAAGGAAGGGCAATATAAAAGCTTTTTAAGTAAATTTCAATTTGGTATTGAGGCACATAGCTAGCCCTGATCCTTAATAGTCTATACCAAGCATCTTTCAAAGATTCATCAAGTAAATAATGAAAAATTCCGGAATCATCTTCATCAAAATTATTAAGATTCTCATTGATAACTCCGGTAGGTTTTTCCATAGTATCCTTATTTATGAGCTTAGCGAGAATAGAATGGTTATCCAAAGTACTAAAACTAGGGAGAGAACCCCCAACCCTTTTTGATTCAGACATGGCGGAAGAAAGGCGAGCGAGAAAAAGAGAGGGCAAATAAAACAGCAAGGGTGAAGTGGGGGAGAGGAAAACGAGAGGCAAATGGCAAATAATGTAATGCGGGAGATAAGGGTTGTGATGGGTACTTGGTATGTTGACTTTGGCGTAGACCTCCCCGGCAACGGCGCCAGAAATCCTTCTTGCTACCTCTTGAGCACTGCGTTGGTTTTCCTTTGAAGAGGAAAGGGTGATGCAGCAAAGTAGTGTAAGTATTTCCCTCAGTTTTTGAGAACCAAGGTATCAATCCAGTAGGAGGCTACGCGCGAGTCCCTCGCACCTACACAAAACAAATAAATCCTCGCAACCAACGCGATAAGGGGTTGTCAATCCCTACACGGTCACTTACAAGAGTGAGAGTTGATAGATATGATAAGATAATATTTTTGGTACTTTTATGATAAAGATGCAAAGTAAAATAAAAGGCAATGAAAATAACTAAGTGTTGGAAGATTAATATGATGGAAGATAGACCCGGGGGGCATAGGTTTCACTAGTGGCTTCTCTCGAGAGCATAAGTACTCACGGCGGGTAAACAAATTACTATTGAGCAATTGACAGAATTGAGCATAGTTATGAGAATATCTAGGTATGATCATGTATACAGGCATCACGTCCGAGACAAGTAGACCGACCTACCTGCATCTACTACTATTACTCTACACATCGACCGCTATCCAGCATGCATCTAGAGTATTAAGTTCATAAGAACAGAGTAACACTTTAAGCAAGATGCCATGATGTAGAGGGATAAATTCATGCAATGTGATAAAAACCCCATCTTGTTATCCTCGATGGCAACAATACAATACGTGCCTTGCTGCCCCTATTGTCACTGGGAAAGGACACCGCAAGATTGAACCCAAAGCTAAGCACTTATCCCATTGCAAGAAAGATCAATCTAGTAGGCCAAACCAAACTGATAATTCGAAGAGACTTGCAAAGATAACCAATCATACATAAAAGAATTCAGAGAAGATTCAAATATTGTTCATAGATAAACTTGATCATAAACCCACAATTCATCGGTCTCAACAAACACACTGCAGAAGAAGATTACATCGAATAGATCTCCACGAGAGGGGGGAGAACATTGTATTGAGATCCAAAAAGAGAGAAGAAGCCATCGAGCTAATAGCTATGGACCCGAAGGTCTGAGGTAAACTACTCACACTTCATGGGAAGGGCTATGGTGTTGATGTAGAAGCCCTCCGTGATCGATGCCCCCTTTCGGCGGAGCTCCGGAACAGGCCCCAAGATGGGATCTCGTGGAAACAGAAAGTTATGGCGGTGGAATTAGGGTTTTGGCTCCATTTCTGATCGTTTGGGGGTACGTAGGTATATATAGGAGGAAGTAGTACGTCGGTAGAGCAACAGGGGGCCCACGAGGGTGGAGGGCGCGTCTGAGGGGTAGGCGCGCCCTCCTACCTCATGGCCTCCTGGTTGATTTCTTGGTATAGGGTCCAAGTCCTCTGGATCATGTTCGTTCCGAAAATCACGTTCCCGAAGGTTTCATTCCGTTTGGACTCCGTTTGATATTCCTTTTCTTCGAAACCCTAAAATAGGCAAAAAACAACAATTCTGGGCTGGGCCTCCGGTTAGTAGGTTAGTCCCAAAAATAATATAAAAGTGTATAATAAAGCCCAATAATGTCCAAAACAGAATATAATATAGCATGGAACAATCAAAAATTATAGATACGTTGGAGACGTATCACCCCCGAACCAGGCTCCAATGACGAGGTGTTCGGCGCGCAGATTGTCTTCGGCATTGCAAGGCGGGTTCCTCCTTCGACGACTTCCAAGTAATGTATTCGGTTTTTAATTCAAGGCCACGCCCCTCGGCTTCTGTGCATTGATGACTTCAGCTTCCATGTGTCGGGCGAATGCGGACGGTCAAGGTATTTTTTTTGCAAATAACACCCTGGCCATGCAGGAAAGAGCGTCTATTTAAAGAGATTGGGTCTCATATCCATTCGACACCATACGGAGAAAATCCTCAAAGATTGCCAGGAAAGACCATTCCAACATGGCTAGTATTCCCAACTCCTCCTCTCGTTCCGACCCGGAGAAAGGCGAGTGGGAGAGGTGCTCCGTGTCCCACAGTTGATTGGCGAAGTTACAAATGCAGGGATTTCTCCCCCCTGCGGATCTGGTCCCTGTTCGAGCAGGGTTGGCTTCCTTCAACGGCAAAACCCAGGCGGAGGATTTCCCCAATCCATCTGCGGGGGAACAAGTGTGCTTCATCCCCTATCTACTGAGGGGCGTGGGATTTCCAATTCATCCATTCCTCCGAGGGCTTCTGGAGTATTATGGCCTCTAGATGCACAATTTTACCCCAGCCTCCATCCTGCACATTGCGGGTTATGTCGCTTTATGCGAACTATTCCTGGGTTGTGAGGCCCATTTTGATCTCTGGAGAAGGTTGTTCTGTCTTGTCCCGCACAACCACGAGGGATCGCTATTTGAAGTGGGCAGGGCCAAAATATGGCGCATTGCTGAGACCGGATACCTATCCGGCACACCGAAGAAAGCTTCCGAAGAGTGGACCTCTGAATGGTTTTACATTGAGGACGTCATACTTCCAGATCTAGTCCGGATGGGCCTCCCTGAATTTTCAAGTGCTCCGTTGAAGAAATGCCATAGCTGGTGTCCTCGGAGCCTCGAGGAAGAGGATAGCGCAGAGATCAGTCTGTTGCTGGGTAAGATTAAGATGCTCGCCCAGTCCGGATTGTCAATAGTTGAGGTAATGGCGGTCCCCATAACGCGGAGGGTCCAACCACTCCAATATATAGGGCTACCCATGTGGCATTACAATGGGGAAGACGACGCCTCCCGCTGCGGTCGGAAGGGCCCGAAGACTCCCGCCGCTTTGGCCAAAATATTGGCCGAACTATATAAAGGGGAGCAGGAGGATTTCACCCGTCTCCAATATCGAGACGGGTTTTCCATGTATAACTCTCCTAGCTGGGTAAGCTCTAACTCCACTATTCGACTCCTCTCCCTGAATTATTTTTGAAGGGCGGTATCTTATTCATTCATGACAGGAATGGCGAAAGGCTGTCGAGGGGATCCATAACCCCGCCCCTCAGCCGGAGAATCAAAATCGGGATCTTGACCCCGTATATGAGGAAGATCCTGACATATTCGTGGAGCTCAAAGATGGAGTTTTCTATCAGACGAGCTATGACGGCACAGATGTACCCATCATCGTTGATTACCCTGGCCTCCTTCCTCTTCGCACGTAAGTAATTTTAGCCGGTACTTTCTTCTAGAGAGTTCCCTTACTATGCCTCACCCACCACACTATTCCGTGTTTCAAAGGGGAGACGCTTAGTACCGCAACATGCACCAAAAGCATCTCCGAGGAGAGCAGTGCTCGCGCCTGGCACATCTTCAAAGAGGAAGGCCAATGATAGCACGACAGAACCCTCGTCAAAGAGGTAAGACTTTCCTTTTCAAGAATACCCGTTCTGATCATCACATCCAACTGAAATGCCACTCACCGTATTCCAGCCGGAAAGTATCCTCCAGACTGTGTCCGGGGATCCGGCCGGTCATGCCTTTACTAGCCACGTTCCGGACTCCGCCCAAAGAACGGGGGCTGATTTGGGAGTGGCACCGAACTGTCCTCCCACAGAGGATTCGGACAATGTGTCCTTCACGAACTCTGAAGTGGAGAGCGCTATGAATCATCGTCATCGGAGGGCCATTCTTCGTAACCCTGGTTTTTCGAAAGCATCATTTGATGCCTTCAATTCGGCTGATGCATATATTCGAGTTGCTCGGGATGGGCTTGTCAGAGCCGCAGACCAGCATCTAAAAGATATGCAGGTGAGCGTAGATTTAATAATCATACAACAGTAGCCCCCGAGACTTAAAGTAGTTGATACAACTGATTTAAGGATCAATGTATAACCAGGTGCTTACGGAGAAGAACACCCTGTTAACTCAGGAACTAGAAAAGTGTCGGAGCCAGCTAACTGCTGCCAATGCCGAACTGGAGAAATCCAAGAAGGCATCCCCTGGTAATGTTTCCCTCCATCGAGAAAACATAATGGTACACTAATAATGCTAACCTAGTTGCTTACCTTTTTATTGGATCATTAGACCAACTACAAGAACAACTAGACGCCGCTCGAAGCGGAGAACATGGAGCCAAAAAGCTGCTAGCCACGGACGAGCGTGTGCTAACAAAAGTTGTTCAGGAGAAAACAAGCTCCAGGATTCGAACACCCAAATGAGCGAGGAACTGAAAGATGTACGGGCCCAGCTAGTAGACTCCGTAAAGGAGAATAAAAGGCTGCGAGGCGGTATATTCAGTATGTAGTTCGAACTTACCTTCGAATAATTCAGAGGCAAAGGGCTGACAGACTTATGTCTGCAGGTATGCTGACTGGTCGTCCCAAAGAGGAGATGTCCAGATCGTTGAGTGATCTGCTACAAGAACTGTCGCAGGTGCATGAGCAGGCTCGTCAGGCGATGTGAAGTGTTGCCAAGGCCCTATGGCTAGCTGCCTCCCCTCCGGGAAAGATGGAGGAGCTGATACAACTATTTAAGGGAGCGCGGCGGTGCTTTCGACTTTGGAAGATATCGGCCTGTCGGGAAGGCACACAGGAAGCCTGGGCCATGGTGAAAATGCGGTATACCAAGCTTGATCCAAATCATATGGCTCGAGTCGGACCTCTAGGGTCAGATGGAAAAGAAATTCCATGAATTTGGTATATAACCAAGTAGAAGTAGCTGCCAAATATTCCCAGCAGGATTGTAAATTAGACCGCCTGCTAGACTGCATAGAGGAGGAAAATTTTGAGTCGTAGTGACTATGTACTTTCCCTGACATATGTGATTCTAGCTGGATTATAAAAACAATTGTCATGTGATACGTCTCCAACGTATCTATAATTTTTGATTGCTCCATGCTATATTATCTACTGTTTTAGACATTATTGGGCTTTATTTTCCACTTTTATATTATTTTTGGGACTAACCTATTAACCGGAGGCCCAGCCCAGAATTGTTGTTTTTTACCTGTTTCAGGGTTTCGAAGAAAAGGAATATCAAACGGAGTCCAAATGGAATGAAACCTTCGGAAACGTGATTTTCTCATCGGATAAGATCCAGGAGACTTGGACCCTCCGTCAAGAAAGCCATGAGGTGCTCACGAGGGTAGGGGGTGCCCCCCTAGGGCGCGCCCCCTGCCTCGTGGGCCCCTCGAAGCTCCACCGACGTACTTCTTCCTCCTATATATATACACGACCCCCAAACGATTAGGGACGGAGCCAAAAACCTAATTCCACCGCCGCAACTTTCTGTATCCACGAGATCCCATCTTGGGGCATGTTCCGGAGCTCCGCCGGAGGAGGCATCGATCATAGAGGGCTTCTACATCATCATCCAAGCCCCTCCGATGAATTGTGAGTAGTTTACTTCAGACCTACGGTGTCCATAGCTAGTAGCTAGATGGCTTCTTCTCTCTTTTTGGATCTCAATACAATGTTCTCCCCTCTCTCATGGAGATCTATTCGATGTAATCTTCTTTTTGCAGTGTGTTTGTTGAGACCGATGAATTGTGGGTTTATGATCAAGTCTATCTATGAATAATATTTGAATCTTCTCCGAATTCTTTTATGTATGATTGGTTATCTTTGCAAGTCTCTTCGAATTATCAATTTGGTTTGGCCTACTAGATTGGTTGTTCTTGCCATGGGAGAAGTTCTTAGCTTTGGGTTCAATCTTACGGTGTCCTTTCCCAGTGACAGAAGGGGCAGCAAGGCACGTATTGTATTGTTGCCATCGAGGATAACAAGATGGGGTTTTTATCACATTGCATGAAACTATCCCTCTACATCATGTCATCTTGCTTAAGGCGTTACTCTGTTTTTAACTTAATATTCTAGATGCATGCTGGATAGCAGTCGATGAGTGGAGTACTAGTAGTAGATGCAGAATCGTTTCGGTCTATTTGTCTCGGACGTGATGCCTATATACATGATCATACCTAGATATTCTCATAACTATGCTCAATTCTGTCAATTGCTCAACAGTAATTTGTTCACCCACCGTAGAATACTTATGCACTTGAGAGAAGCCACTAGTGAAACCTATGGCCCCCGGGTCTCTTTCTCATCATATCAATCTCCATCACTTTATTATTGCTTTGCTTTTACTTTATTTACTTTGCATCTCTATACCAAAAATACCAAAAAAATATTATTTATCATCTCTATCATATCTCACTTTCGTAAGTGACCGTGAAGGGATTGACAACCCCTAAGCGCGTTGGTTGCGTTGAGCTATTGTTTTTGTGTAGGTACGAGGGACTCGAGCGTAGCCTCCTACTGGATTGATACCTTGGTTCTCAAAACTGAGGGAAATACTTACGCTACTTTGCTGCATCATCCCTTCCTCTTCGGGGAAATCCAACGCAGTGCTCAAGAGGTAGCAAGAAGAATTTCTGGCGCCGTTGCCGGGGAGTCTGCGCAAAAGTCGACATACCAAGTACCCATCACAATCCCTATCTCCCGCATTACATTATTTGCCATTTGCCTCTCGTTTTCCTCTCCCCCACTTCACCCTTTCCGTTTTATTCGCCCTCTCTCTCTATCCTCCCTCTCTATTTGCCTCTTTTGCCCGTTTGCTCTTGTTTGCTCATGTGTTGGATTGCTTGTTTGTCGCGATGGCTCTACCTAGATTTGGTGATCTTCACCTTAAAAGGTTAGAGGAGATCGAAAACAACGTCAGGAAGTTTATGGTTTTGCAATTTTAGCATAATAATATCTTTAGAAATGAGCTTAAGGAACAAAAAAGTTTCATGAATTATATGAATAAAGAGCTCGATGATATGTCTAAAGAATTTGATGGTATAAGATCCCAAATTGCCCATCTTGAAAAATTAACTACTGAAATTTCGGATATGCAAGCTACCTTAGTCAATAAGATGGCTGCTAAACCGGATTCCTATGAAAATAACGATGAAGATCTAAAAGTTATTGATGTGTCCCCTATTAAATATTTGTTTTGCAATATGAATCTTGATAATGATGGGACTGAATATGATCCACCTTTACCTAGAAGGCGTTCTAAGAATTCGGAATTTGTTGATCTTGATGCTAAATTTGATAAAAGTGGAATTGAAGAAATTAAAACCCTAGATATTGCTAAACCCACTATTATGGATTTCAAGGAATTTAACCATGAAAATTGCTCTTTGATTGATTGTATTTCCTTGTTGCAATCCGTGCTAAAATCTCCTCACACGTATAGTCAAAATAAAGCGTTTACTAAACATATCGTTGATGCCTTGATGCAATCTTATGAAGAAAAGCTTGAATTGGAAGTTTCTATCCCTAGAAAACTTTATGATGAGTGGGAACCAACTATTAAAATTAAAATTAAAAATTATGAGTTTTATGCTTTGTGTGATTTGGGTGCTAGTGTCTCTACTATCCCCAAAACTTTGTGTGATTTACTAGCTTTCCGTGATTTTGATGATTGCTCTCTAAACTTGCATTTTGCGGGTTCCACTATTAAGAAACCTATGGGAAGAATTAATGATGTTCTTATTGTTTCTAATAGGAATTATGTGCCCGTAGATTTTATCGTTCTTGATATAGATTGCAATCCTTCTTGCCCTATTATTCTTGGTAGACCTTTCCTTAGAACGGTTGGTGCAATTATTGATATGAAGGAAGGGAATATTAGATTTCAATTTCCATTAAAAAGGGCATGGAACACTTCCCTCGAAAGAAAATAAAATTACCTTATGAATCTATCATGAGAGCCACTTATGGATTGCCTACCACTAGTGCAGAACCGGGCAATAGCACCGGTTCGTAAGGCCCTTTAGTGCCGGTTCCATAACCGGCACTAAAGTGTGGTCACTAAAGGCCCCCCCCTTTAGTATCGGTTCAGCACGAACCGGTGCTAAAGGGCAACCATGTGGCACGAGCCAGCTCCGGGGGTCGGGAGCCATTTAGTACCGGTTGGTAACACCAACCGGTACTAAAATGTTTGGGGTTTTTTTGGTTTTATGATTTCTTTTTCATTTAATTTTGTGTTTTCCATTTTAATTCTTTTTCGTTTGCTGGTATTTTACGATACTACACATTACATGTTATGCATATATATATATATATATATAGAATTTCTAGTAGAACCAATCATATATATATCATCAGTGTCTCACAAACCACCATATTAATTCACACATACACACATGTATAGCTATATACAATTTCTCCTACATATGCATGTTGCCTTCGGAGCCAGTGGCATTAGCCTAATTGGTGCCTTCGAAGCACAATGACAATTGGAAGTGGTTGATGACCTGGTCAATGGGGGCGGTAGCGGGTAATAGTATTCTCCCTTCGGATTTATGACCCGGTCGAGCAAAAATCCCACTATTTCCTCTTGAAGTGCTTCTATGCGCTCCGTTTCTAGGAGCTTGTCCCGCACCTCTTTGAACTGTTAAGAAGGAGATCAATATGCATGTGTATGTTGTGTGACTAGATATCGATAATGGTGTAAAAATTGTGAATAGTGTTCTGATAAGCGTACCCATTCCTGTCTTTGAGATCTGCTCCTTTCGGACGCCATCATGCGAATGTTCTCGCAAACGCAGAATGCACACAGATCAGTCCCCTGCGCCTGCTTCAGGGCCTTTATTACGAGAATGGAATTTAATTTGATCAGATAATAATTAATCAAGCATGATAATTAAAGAGATGGCAGCTAGCTAGCTAGCTAGTACTACTTAATTACTTACCTTGGGTCGAAACCATTTCAGCTGTCGTTTCCATTCGCCTTCCGTGACGCTGATGAACCTTGCCCAAGCCCTGCCCGCCGACAAAGAAAATGAATAAAGGGGTTATTAAATAGTTCATATCATGAAATGACGAACTAAATAGGCCGAGATATATAGTTAATAATGATTGAAATTACCTGTTGACTATCCCAAACAAGATGTTATAGTCACTATTTGCTTTGAGTAGTGAGTCCAGTATTTGAACTGTTCCGGCGTCAACTTTAATGATACACAAGATCCAGTGAAATCTGCATGCACACACGTTTGCATGTCTTAATTAAGCGGGCATATGTAAGCAAAAACATGTAGCTAGCTAGTAGGCAAAAACAGAGAATTTGTAGTACAAGAAAGTGTGACTCACTGGAAGTTGTAAGGAAGTAGTATATCTTCATTGTATTTGAGGCGCTTCAAGAACTCTAGCATGCTGTCCTCTACCTGCTTTTCATAATGCTTGTTTATTTTCCATGTGTATTCATTAACGGTGTTTGGGTCAATGAACCCAATGCCATAGCGTCCACCTTTTCTCATTTCATACATCTTCATCCTGCATAATACCACAGAAAAGAATATAGTGAGGATAATTACAGGTAATGATTGATCAAAAGGATCACTACAGCTAGCTTGAGACTTAAATTACAGAAAGAAATCACTTACAGACAATAGCAACTGACGATAGATTTGTCGAGTGCGTCTTGATTGTATAACTGAAACAGTTCAGAATACTCAACGGTCACAGCATTCTCATGGTAGTAATGATCCTTCTTGACTTGCACCATGAGGGACTCTCGATCGGATCTCTTGGTAATGTCCATGTACCATTGATGCAATTCATACATTCTCGTTGGGAGCTTCTTGACCTCTTCTGGCTTGACCAAAGGTTGGCCCCGGGCATATTTCCGTTTTATTTCCTCCTCTGTAAGCACAGGCATGTCCTCGATCTCGAGGAGTTGTCCAACAGTGATGTTGAGAGTTTCAGCCTGCATTATATGCTCCTGGGTTATTACCACATCGCCCACCTCGGGAACGTAAACTGTTTGCCCACAATAATATTGGGCGCGCGTACTGTCACGTGTTGTTCGCGGCACAACAAGCGGGGGGATCGATTGCGCCGCCTGTTCTCCCAGCTGGGCAACGGTTTTCCCGCATTTTTTGACAGCTGCTTGTTGTTTGCTCGAGCTCGAGCTCGCCTTCTTCTGTAGACGTTGTCGATGTAACTTCCTGATGTGGCGCTCATAGTCTGTGTCAACAGGCTTAGGAGCTGGTGGTTGAGCCATACGAATGAAGTGGTCAACTACTTCCACAGGCACTTTCTCCCTTGGCGGCGGTGGCGGTTTCGGTCCAAAATGGGCGTCGACTTCTGCCCGCACTATGGCATTGGTTTGCTCCTCGGTCCTGTCGTAAGCCCTCTCAGGAAGAGGAGTAGTGAGGTTTGGACCATATTTATATCGCTTGCCTCCGCCTGTACTTCCTGTACTATGACCTCGACTCGTACCGCTACGCACCATAGCTGCGGGGTGTCTCTTCTGCGATTGCTGAGGCGGCGGAGACGGCTGACGGGGCTGAGTTGGACGAGGAGGAGTGGCCTGAAGCTGTGCCGGACTTGCAGTGGCCTGAGGTTGTGCCGGACTTGGAGGAGGAGTGGACGTCTGACGCTGTGTCGGACTTGGAGGAGGAGTGGCCTGACACTTTGCCGGACTTGGAGGAGGAGGAGTGGCCTCACGCGTTGGTGGACTTGGAGGAGCGGGAGTCTGCTGACTCGGTGGCGGACTTCGACGAGGAGTCGGGTGACGCGGTGTCGGTGGCCTTCGAAAGATGATGCAATCCTTTCTCCATAGGATGATACGATGTTTGGCATCTCCGAGTGTGTGCTCCTCGTCACCTCCAGGAATGTCAAGCTCTAGCCCCGAATATTGGTCCACCACCTCATCAACCACGACACGAGCATAGCCTGCTGGAATCGGGTTGCAATGGAAGGTTGCATCGGGGGAATTTGTATAAGCAACGCCGTCCGCCACCTTCAAGGATATGTTCTTAATTTTGAAGTGTAGCTCGCAGTTAGTGTTCTCCGTGATATCATCCACGGGGTATCTATCCAGCATTGCGTCAAACGGGGCGGAACCCACGCTGCTTCTCGGCATGGATGGGGCGGTGGTATCCAATGCTGGATCATCCGCTAGCTGCTGCAGCTGCTGAGACCCCCTTTGCTGGCTAAGTGAGTCGATCTGCTCCTGCTGCCGCTGGAATTTGATTGCCAAGTCCGCGTGCGCTGATTCTAGGCCTTGAAGGCGTTCATAGTCGAGCTTCCTCTGCTCCTCCTCCATCTTCCTCTTCTTCTCCTCCGCAATCTTCTTTCTCGCACGGGTTCTGTAGTCGGCGTTCCAGTCCGAAAACCCCTCATACCACGGAATAGCGCCCATGCCTCGTGTTCTTCCCGGGTGTTCAGGATTTCCCAGGGCACGCGTAAGCTCGTCGTTCTCTCTGTTGGGCTCGAACAACCCGGATCGAGCCTCTTCTATTGCAACAAGTAGCTTATCTTCGGCTCCGTCCAGACATGCCTTCTTGGAAACTTTGCCTGTCTTCGGGTCCAACTCCCCCCCATGCGCATAGAACCAAGTCCTGCACCTGGGGGGCCAGCTCAATGTTTCTGGAGTGACACTTGCATCCAGCATCTCTTTCTCAGACTTATCCCACTTAGGCATTCCCACCGCATAGCCACCTGGCCCCAGCTTATGGAACTTATCCTTTTTTGCGGCATTGGCCTTGTTTATTCTTGACCGTTCCTTAGATAATTCTGAATCCTTGAATTTCACGAAATCGTCCCAATGAGCACTTTGATTCTCTAGTGTTCCCTCGAATACTGGAGTCTTCCTTCCTCCCTTGACGTACTTGTCCCATTCACGATTCTTGTGGTTCTTGAATGCAACCGCCATCTTCCTAAGAGCAGCGTCCTTGACTTTCTGCACATCTGCTTCTGTGAAATGATCTGGTAGGGTGAAATGTTCCATGAGAGTATCCCAAAGCAGACTTTTTTGTCTGTCGTCGACAAAAGTAAGATCTGGACGTGGCTTTGCTGGCTCTCTCCATTCTTGAAGGGAGATCGGGAGTTGGTCCTTCACAAGAACTGCGCACTGACGAACGAACTTGTCCGCAATCTTCTTAGGCGCTAATGGTTCGCCATTAGGTTTGATTGCCTCGATATTATACTTTACGCCCTCCTTCAACTTTTTGTTCGGGCCTCGTTTCGTCCTGTTGCCTGAAGATTTGCTCGATCCGGATGGCTGAAAGAAGAAAGATTGATTCGTTAATATATCTTCAACTCATTTAAAACATGTGATGATCACCAGATTCCTCCTTATATAAATATATATACCTCTCCGGTGTTGTTATAATCGTAGTTCATGACTTCATCAATTCGGTCATCGCGATCGAATATCATATCACCCTCTCCGATGTTGTTTAGAAATTCAGAGCCGTCATAATCTTCTTCATTCTGATCATCATCTGGCCCACGTATTATATCGAACATGGTCTGTTCTCCCTCTCTGTTGGTATTGTCCGCCATAGCTTTTATTTAACTATGCCAAAAGAAATATAAAACAATTTAGTATTCAAATTACATCGTCTCGAATAATAGATATAATCTCGAATACATCATCTCGAATAATAGATATAATCTCGAATACATCGTCTTGAATAATAGATATAATCTCGAATACATCGTCTCAAATAATAGATATAATCTCGAATACATTGTCTCGAATAATAGATATAATCTCGAATACATCATCTCTAATAATATATAATCTCGAATAC
Organism: Triticum aestivum; assembly: GCF_018294505.1. Taxonomy (NCBI): domain Eukaryota; kingdom Viridiplantae; phylum Streptophyta; class Magnoliopsida; order Poales; family Poaceae; genus Triticum; species Triticum aestivum. The sequence continues at coordinate 91,037,555 of NC_057812.1, read as the reverse complement.
ATCATCTTGAATATTATATATCGAGTACATCACTGGCTAGATAGCTAATAAAGATCGAATACTACAGAAGAATCTAGGACACTCGCGGTTCCTGCGGCGCGGGCGGTGGACACCCAAAGAGAAGGAACCCTCACAGGATCATAGCTGAAGTGAGATCCCTGAAGAAACTGCCAGGTATTGGAGAACCTGTCGCCCTCTAATGCAACCATGTAGCGATGGACGTACTTGTCCTCCTCCCTGACATGACGACGTACCACCTCCGGCGGGGCCGGCTCCCTCCGCACCGAAACTAGCCCACGCGAACGCCACCAAATGAGATCAGGGTCGACGACGGGACCCGGGGCCGGGTTCCTCATCAAGCGGCACGCCCCTCCAGGCAGCACCTCCCAGTGCCAGCCCGGCGGAGCCCAGTCCCGGACATGGGTCAGTCGGACGTCATCGCGGATGGGTCGACGGCAAGGATGCGGGCCGGGCATCGTCGAGAACAAATACTAGCTATATGCCCGCAAAAAGTAACATTTCTTAATGATTGGATTTTGATAACTAAAATTTCTAACATTTCTATATAACTAACATTTCTATAACATTTCTAATATTTCTAGAACTAAAAAAAAGAAAAATTTCTAACTTTTTTATAACTATTTCTATAACTAAAAAACAGAAAAATTTCTAACAATTCTAACATTTCTAACTATTCTAACATTTCTAACAATTTCTAAAAAACAGAAAAATTACTAACAATTCTAACTTTTTTATAACTATTTCTATAACTAAAAAACAGAAAAATTTCTAACAATTCTAACATTTCTAACTATTCTAACAATTTTAACATTTCTAAATATTCTAACAATTCTAGCATTTCAAACTATTTCTAAAAAACAGAAAAATTTCTAACAATTTCTAAAAAACAGAAAAATTTCTAACTATTTGTATAACTAAAAAACAAAAAATGTATGTGTGTGTGTGCGCTCACCGGCGAGGCGAGAGGCGACGGGGGGTGGCGACGGGGACGGCGACGGGTGCGGTGACGACGGGGATGATGACGACGGGGACAGGGACGGGGCGGCGATGACGGGGATGGGGACGTACGGGCCGGGGCGGCGATGACGACGGGGACGTACGGGGCGGCGACGACGGGGACGGGGACGACGCGGGCCGGGCCGGGACGGGGCGACGGTGACGATGGGGACGGGGACGACGGGGCGGCGATGACGGGGACGGGGCGGCGACGGGGCGGCGACGAGGGATGGAGACGTACGGGGGGCGCGACGGGCGACTGTGCAGAGGAGAAGAAGCAGATGAGAAACTGAAATTTTCGTAAGTGTTGTTTATATAGGAGGGGCCTTTAGTACCGGTTGGAGCCACCAACCGGTACTAAAGGCCTGTTTTGGCCAGGCCAAGCGGCGGGAAGCGACCCCCTTTAGTACCGGGTGGTGGCTCCAACCGGTACTAAAGGCCCCCCTTTAGTACCGGTTGGTGCCACGACCCGGTACTAAAGGGGGTGCGCTGGCGCAGGTGCGGTGCGGCAAGTTTAGTCCCACCTCGCTAGCCGAGGGGCGACCGCACTGGTTTATAAACCCCCGTGCGGTAGCTCTCTCGAGCTCCTCTCCAAAGCAGGCCTACTGGGCCTACATGTTCTGTGCTGCCCTGTTGGCCTACTGGGCCTTTGCGGGCCTGCATCCTGGCCCAACAACAGGTTGGGTTTCTAGTCGTATGCCGGCCGCTTTGGCCTAGTAGGCGGGCTTTTTTTATTTTTTTGCTTTATTTATTTTTGAGTTGTTTTTTTGTGTATTTAGAGTTTCTTTGTGAATATTTTTGCTTTAGGTACAAAAAATTACAAACTTTCTGTTAGTGCCCGTAGTTTTCAAATTTGAATAGTTTAAATTTTGAATTATTTGAAATTAGTGTGAATCACTAGTTTGTGAATAACTTAACTTTAAAAATCAGTAAAGGCATGAAAGAATTTGTTTGCACATAAAATTTCTTCGCGTTTCAAATGCCAAAACACATAATTAACTACCCTAACTATTACAGAGATTCCCTTCTGGGTGTGAAACACAGAAGAAAGTGATGATAGTGAAGCCGATCACATCCCAGATCTTTGGGTGTGAAACTTTTTCTTCGCGTGTGTCCCTTTGCGCCGTAACCATGGAAAATCTTCATCATTTAACGGGATGCTCGGGTCAATATTCACTGTGAATGGAGCAATTTCATCAAACTTTTCATAATCTTCTGACTTGTCTGTCTTGTCATCCACTCCCACGATGTTTCTCTTCCCAGAAAGAACTATGTGCCGCTTTGGCTCATCGTACGATGCATTCGCTTCCTTATCTTTTCTTTTTCTTGGCTTGGTAGACATGTCCTTCACATAGAAAACCTGTGCCACATCATTGGCTAGGACGAATGGTTCGTCTGCATACGCAAGATTGTTGAGATCCACTGTTGTCATTCCGTACTGCGGGTCTTCCGTTACCCCGCCTCGTGTCATATTGACCCATTTGCACCGAAACAAAGGGACCTTCAAACCACGTCGATAGTCAAGTTCCCATATGTCCTGTATATAACCATAATATGTTTCCTTTCCCGTCTTGGTTTCTGCATCAAAGCGGACACCACTGTTTTGGTTGGTGCTCTTCTTATCTTGGGCGATCGTGTAAAATGTATTACCATTTATCTCGTACCCTTTGAAAGTCATTATATTCGAAGATGGTAACTGGGACAGCAAGTACAGGTCATCTTCAATAGAGGTGTCATGCATGGTACGTGTCTGCAACCAGCTGGCGAAACTCCTGGTTTGTTCACGTGTAATCCAGTCATCAGACCGCTCCGGGTGTTTGGAGCGTAGCAAATTCTTGTGTTCATCCATATACGGAGCCACCAAGGCGGAATTCTGTAGAACTGTGTAGTGTGCTTCAGTGAGAGAATGTCCGTCCATACATATTATTTGTTCCCCTCCTAGCGTGCCTTTTCCATCCAGTCTGCCCTTATGCCGCGATTCAGGAACACCAATCGGCTTAAGGTCAGGAATAAAGTCAATACAAAACTCAATGACCTCCTCATTTTGACGGCCCTTGGAGATGCTTCCTTCTGGCCTAGCACGGTTATGAACATATTTCTTTAAGACTCCCATGAACCTCTCAAAGGGGAACATATTGTGTAGAAATACAGGACCCAAAACGTTAATCTCTTCGCATAGGTGAACTAGGACGTGCGTCATGATGTTGAAGAAGGATGGTGGGAACACCAACTCGAAACTGACAAGACATTGCACCAAATCATTCTCTAACCTTGGTATGATTTCTGGATCGATTACCTTCTGAGAGATTGCATTGAGAAATGCACATAGCTTCACAATGGCTAATCGAACGTTTTCCGGTAGAAGCCCCCTCAATGCAACCGGAAGCAGTTGCGTCATAATCACGTGGCAGTCATGAGACTTTAGGTTCTGGAATTTTTTCTCTGCCATGTTTATTATTCCCTTTATATTCGACGAGAAGCCAGACGGTACCTTAATACTGAGCAGGCATTCAAAGAAGATTTCCTTCTCTTCTTTGGTAAGAGCGTAGCTTGCATGACCCTGATGTATGCCGTCTTTTCCGTGCATACGTTGCTGGTCCTCTCGTGCCTCAGGTGTATCTTTTGTCTTCCCATACACGCCCAAGAAGCCAAGCAGGGTCACACAAAGATTCTTCGTCACGTGCATCACGTCGATTGCGGAGCGGACCTCTAGGTCTTTCCAATAGGGCAGGTCCCAAAATATAGATTTCTTCTTCCACATGGGTGCGCGTCCGTCAGCGTCATTCGGAACAGGTTGTCCACCAGGACCCTTTCCAAAGACCACCTTCAAATCCTTGACCATATCATGTACATCAGCACCAGTACGGTGGCGAGGCTTCGTCCGGTGATCCGCCTCACCTTTGAAATGCTTGCCTTTCTTTCTTACGGGATGCCTGCTCGAAGAAATCGACGATGTCCCAGGTACACATTCTTCTTACAATTAGCCAAATATATACTGTCGGTATCGTCCAAACAGTGCGTGCATGCGCGGTATCCCTTGTTTGTCTGTCCTGAAAGGTTACTGAGAGCAGGACAATCATTGATGGTCACGAACAGCAACGCCTTTAGGTCAAATTCTTCCCCCATGTGCTCATCCCACGCACGTACACCTGTTCCATTCCACAGTTGTAAGAGTTCTTCAACTAATGGCCTTAGGTACACATCAATGTCGTTGCCGGGTTGCTTAGGGCCTTGGATGAGCATTGGCATCATAATGAACTTCCGCTTCATGCACAACCAAGGAGGAAGGTTATACAAACATAGAGTCACAGGCCAGGTGCTATGGTTGCTGCTCTGCTCTCCAAAAGGATTAATGCCATCTGCGCTTAGACCAAACCATACGCTCCTTGCGTCATCTGCAAACTCCTACCCGTACTTTCTTTCGATTTTTCTCCACTGCGACCGATCAGTGGCTACTCTCAACTTTCCGTCTTTCTTACGGTCTTCTCTGTGCCATCGCATCGCCTTGGCATGCTCTTTGTTTTGGAACAAACGTTTCAACCGTGGTATTATAGGAGCATACCACATCACCTTGGCAGGAATCTTCTTCGTGGGGCGCTCGCCCTCGACATCACCAGGGTCATCGCGGCTGATCTTATAGCACAATGCACCACATACCGGGCAAGCGTTCAAATCCTCATACTCACCGCGGTATAGGATGCAATCATTAGGGCATGCATGTATCTTCTGCACCTCTAACCCTAGAGGGCAGACAACCTTCTTTGCTTCGAACATACTCTCGGGCAATTCATTGTCCTTTGGAAGCATATCCTTTATCATTACCAGCAACTTTCAAAATCCCTTGTCAGATACACCATTCTCTGCCTTCCATTGCAGCAATTCCAGTGTGGTGCCCAACTTTTTCTTGTCACCTACGCAATTCGGGTACAACAATTTTTTGTGATCCTCTAACATGCGCTGCAACTTCTTCTTCTCCAAATCACTTGCGCAGTTTCTCTTTGCATCGGCAATGGCCCGATCTAGATCATCAACGGGCTCATCTGATGCCTCTTCTTCAGCTTCTTCCCGCATTGCCGGCTCAGCTTCTTCCCGCATTACAGGCTCAGCTTCTTCCCCCATTGTTGTATCATCGTATTCAGGGAACCCATGGCCAGGATAGCTGTCGTCGTCCTCTTCTTCTTCATTGTCTTCCATCATAACCCCTCTTTCTCCGTGCTTGGTCCAAATATTATAGTGGGGCATGAAACCGGACTTAAACAGGTGGACGTGAATGATTCTTGACGTAGAGTAATTGTGACCATTCTTACAGCGAGCACATGGACAAGGCATAAAACCATCCGCCCGCTTGTTTGCCTCAGCCGCAAGCAGAAAAGTATGCACACCCTCAACAAACTGGGGAGAGCATCGGTCATCGTACATCCATTGCCGGCTCATCTTCATTACACAACACCGAATAGACCAAATTAATACAAGTTCATACATAAAGTTCATACAACACTTAAATGCAACAAACAAATAACTCTCTAGATAAAGCATTTAAATGCAACAACAAATACGATCAAGATCGCAACTAAGGTAACAATGGATCCAACAGCATAATGATACCAGGCCTCACTATCGATGGCATATTTTCTAATCTTTCTAATCTTCAAGCGCATTTTCTCCATCTTGATCTTGTGATCATCGACGACATCGGCAACATGCAACTCCAATTCCATCTTCTCCCCCTCAATTATTTTCAATTTTTCTTTCAAGTACTCATTTTCTCTTTCAACTAAATTTAACCTCTTGACAATAGGGTCGGTTGGAATTTCCGGTTCACATACCTCCTAGAAAAAATTTCTATGTCAACTTGATGGGCATAATTTGTCATAAACACGAAATGCAACTAGTTTTAAAAGAGAATACATATACCACATCCGAATCATAACAAGGACTAGGGCCGACGGGGACGGATATCAAAACCATGGCACTATATGTATAACAAACAATGTACGGGTAAGATATTTATACGAGTAACTATATATCCAAATCACACAAACATCAATTTTTATATAAAATTTCATGAACAAGAGGCTCACCACAAGGTGGTGCCGGCAACGGGACGGTGCAGGCGATCGACGGTGGTTACGACGGAGATTTAGAAGGCACTAAGTAAACCACACCTACATATGCAAACTAAGTGTTATTTTTGACCTCAAATTGCATATAAATCAAATACTAGCACACATATATATATATCCTCCAAAATTACTAAACTCACAAATTAATCACTATATAAAGCATTGCAAGAGCTAATCTAGCAATGAGAGATGAAAGGACAAAGTTGCTAACCTTTGTGATCATTTGAATGGATGGGGGCCTTCAAATCTTGACAAATTTTGGGCAAAATGTGTGATGAGCTCGAGAGGAAGAGGGGAAGAACAGAGAGGAGAGGGGAAAGGGGAAGAACAGAGCGAGCTCGGGTGGACGAAGGGTTTATGTAGGACGACCTTTAGTACCGGTTCGTGCCAAGAACCGGTACTAAAGGGGCTGGAGGGGCCCCAGTCTGACAACATCCTGCCACCACTCTCATTAGTACCGGTTCGTGGCACGAACCGGTGCTAAAGGTTCGCCACGAACCGGTACTAATGAAAGCGGCCCGGCTAGCCGTTGGAACCGGCACTAATGTATACATTAGTGCCAGCTCAAATACAAACCGGCACTAATGTGCTTCACGTTTGACCCTTTTTCTACTAGTGTACCAAAGATGGCAATACCTAGATCTATTCTTGCTTGTTATGCCTAGCTAGGGGCGTTAAACAATAGCGCTTGTTGGGAGGCAACCCAATTTTATTTTTTATTCCTTGACTTCTGCTCCTGTTTAGTAATAAATAAATTATCTAGCCTCTGTTTTGGTTGTGTTTTTTTGTGTTTAATTAGTGTTTGTGCCAAGTAGAACCGTTGGGAAGACTTGGGGAAAGTCTTGTTGAACTTGCTGTAAAAAACAGAAACTTTAGCACTCACGAGAACTGCTGTGATTTTTATTTGGAAAGTGATATTTAGTTAATTATTTTTGAAGATGATTAATAGATAAATTCCTCACGTCCAGAAATTTATTTTAGAATTTTTGGGGTTCCAGATCTTGCGCTAGCTACAGATTACTACAAACTGTTCTGTTTTTGACAGATTCTGTTTTTCGTGTGTTGTTTCCTTATTTTGATGAATCTATGGCTAGTAAAATAGTTTATAATACATAGAGAAGTTGGAATACAGTAGGTATAACACCAATATAAATAAAGAATGAGTTTATTACAGTACCTTGAAGTGGTCTTTTGTTTTCTTTCGCTAACGGAGCTCACGAGTTTTCTACTTTAACTTTTGTGTTGTGAAGTTTTCAAGTTTTGGGTAAAGATTTGATGGATTATGGAACAAGGAGTGGAAAGAGCCTAAGCTTGGGGATGCCCATGGCACCCCCAAGATAATGTAAGGACACCTAAAAGCCAAAGCTTGGGGATGCCCCGGAAGGCATCCCCTCTTTCGTCTACTTCTGTCGGTAACTTTACTTGGAGCTATATTTTTATTCACCACATGATATGTGTTTTACTTGGAGCGTCTTTTATGATTTGAGTCTTTGCTTATTAGTTTACCACAACCATCCTTGCTGTACACACCTTTTGAGAGAGCCATACATGATTTGGAATTTGATAGAATACTCTATGTGTTTCACTTATATCTTTTGAGCTTTATAATTTTGCTCTAGTGCTTCACTTATACCTTTTAGAGCACGGTGCTGGATTTGTTTTATAGAAACTATTGTTCTCTCATGCTTCACTTAGATTATTTTGAGAGTATTAATAGCATGGTAATTTGCTTAAAATCCTAATATGCTTGGTATGCAAGATTAATAATAAAACTTTCTTATGAGTGTGTTGAATACTAAGAAAAGTTTGATGCTTGATGATTGTTTTGATATATGGAGGTAATAATATCAAAGTCATGCTAGTTGAGTAGTTGTGAAATTGAGAAATACTTGTGTTGAGGTTTGCAAGTCCCGTAGCATGCACGTATGGTAAAAGTTATGCAACAAATTTGAAACATGAGGTGTTATTTGATTGTCTTCCTTATGAGTGGTGGTCGGGGACGAGCGATGGTCTTTTCCTACCAATCTATCCCCCTAGGAGCATGCGCGTAGTTCCGAGGTTTTTGATGACTTGTAGATTTTTGCAATAAGTATGTGAGTTCTTTATGACTAATGTTGAGTCCATGGATTATACGCACTCTCACCCTTCCACCCTTGCTATCCTCTTCGGTACCGTGCATTACCCTTTCTCACATTGAGAGTTGGCGCAACCTTCGCCGGTGCATCCAAACCCCGTGATATGATACGCTCTTTCACACATAAACCTCCTTATATCTTCCTCAAAACAGCCACCATACCTACCTATTATGGCATTTCCATAGCCATTCCGAGATATATTGCCATGCAACTTTCCATCATTCTGTTCATCATGACACATTCATCATTGTCATATTGCTTAGCATGATCATGTAGTTGGCATAGTATTTGTGGCAACGCCACCATTCATAATTCTTTCATACATGTCACTCTTGGTTCATTGCATATCCCGGTACACCGCCGGAGGCATTCACATAGAGTCGTCTTTGTTCTAGTATCGAGTTGTAATCATTGAGTTGTAAATAAATAGAAGTGTGATGATCATCATTATTAGAGCATTGTCCCAAGTGAGGAATAAAAAAAGAGAAAGGCCATAAAAAAAGAGAAGGCCCAAAAAAATGAGAGAAAAAGAGAGAAGGGACAATGTTACTATCCTTTTACCACACTTGTGCTTCAAAGTAGCACCATGATCTTCATAGTAGAGAGTCTCTCATGTTATCACTTTCATATACTAGTGGGAATTTTTCATTATAGAACTTGGCTTGTATATTCCAACAATGGGCCTCCTCAAGTGCCCTAGGTCTTCGTGAGCAAGCAAATTGGATGCACACCCACTAGTTTCTTTTGTTGATCTTTCATACATTTATAGCTCTAGTGCATACGTTGCATGGCAATCCCTACTCCTTGCATTAACATCAATCGGTGGGCATCCCCATAGCCCATTTATTAGCCTCGTTGATGTGAGACTTTCTCCTTTTTTTTCTCCACATAACCCCCCTTCATTATATTCTATTCCACCTATAGTGCTATGTCCATGGCTCGCGCTCATATATTGTGTGAAAGTTTATAGGTTTGAGATTACTAAAGTATGAAACAATTGCTTGGCTTGTCCTCGGGGTTGTGCATGATGATAGCATTCTTGTGTGACGAAAATGAAACATGACTAAACTATATGATTTTGTAGGGATGAACTTTCTTTGGCCATGTTATTTTGAGAAGACATAATTGCTTAGTTAGTATGCTTGAAGTATTATCATTTTTATGTCAATATGAACTTTTGTCTTGAATCTTTCGGATCTGAATATTCATACCACAATTAAGAAGAATTACATTAAAATTATGCCAAGTAGCATTCCACATCAAAAATTCTGTTTTTTATCATTTACCTACTCGAGGACGGGCATGAATTAAGCTTGGGGATGCTTGATACGTCTCCAACGTATCTATAATTTTTGATTGCTCCATGCTATACTATCTACTATTTTAGACATTATTGGGCTTTATTTTCCACTTTTATATTATTTTTGGGACTAACCTATTAACCGGAGTCCAAACTAACCTATTAACCTATTAACAGGGCCCAGATTTGCTGTTTTTGCCTGTTTCAGGGTTTCAAAGAAAAGGAATATCAAACGGAGTCCAAACGGAATGAAACCTTCGGAAACGTGATTTTCTCATCAGATAAGATCCAGGAGACTTGGACCCTCCGTCAAGAAAGCCACGAGGTGCTCACGAGGGTAGGGGCGCCCCCCTAGGGCGCGCCCCCTGCCTCATGGGCCCCTCGAAGCTCCACTGACGTACTTCTTCGTCCTATATATATCCACGTACCCCCAAACGATCGGGGACGGAGCCAAAAACCTAATTCCACCGCCGCAACTTTCTGTATCCACGAGATCCCATCTTTGGGCCTGTTCCGGAGCTCCATCGGAGGAGGCATCGATCACGGAGGGCTTCTACATCATCATCCAAGCCCCTCCGATGAATTGTGAGTAGTTTACTTCAGACTACGGGTCCATAGCTAGTAGCTAGATGGCTTCTTCTCTCTTTTTGGATCTCAATACAATGTTCTCCCCCTCTCTCGTGGAGATATATTCGATGTAATCTACTTTTTGCGGTGTGTTTGTTGAGACCGATGAATTGTGGGTTTATGATCAAGTCTATCTATGAATAATATTTGAATCTTCTGTGAATTCTTTTATGTATGATTGGTTATCTTTGCAAGTCTCTTCGAATTATCAGTTTGGTTTGGCCTACTAGATTGGTTGTTCTTGCCATGGGAGAAGTGCTTAGCTTTGGGTTCAATCTCACGGTGTCCTTTCCCAGTGACAGAAGGGGCAGCAAGGCACGTATTGTATTGTTTCCATTGAGGATAACAAGATGGGGTTTTTATCATATTGGATGAAACTATCCCTCTACATCATGTCATCTTGCTTAAGGCGTTACTCTGTTTTTAACTTAATACTCTAAATGCATGCTGGATAGCGGTCGATGAGTGGAGTAATAGTAGTAGATGCAGAATCGTTTCTGTCTACTTGTCTCGGACGTGATGCCTATATACATGATCATACCTAGATATTCTCATAACTATGCTCAATTCTGTCAATTGCTCAACAGTAATTTGTTCACCCACCGTAGAATACTTATGCTCTTGAGAGAAGCCACTAGTGAAACCTATGCCCCCGGGTCTCTTTCTCATCATATCAATCTCCATCACTTTATTATTGCTTTTCTTTTACTTTACTTTTACTTTGCTTTTACTTTATTTACTTTGCATCTCTATACCAAAAATACCAAAAAATATATTATTTATCATCTCTATCAGATCTCACTTTCATAAGTGAGCGTGAAGGGATTGACAACCCCTAAGCATGTTGGTTGTGTTGAGCTATTGTTTTTGTGTAGGTACAAGGGACTCGAGCGTAGCCTCCTACTGGATTGATACCTTGGTTCTCAAAAACCGAGGGAAATACTTACGCTACTTTGCTGCATCATCCCTTTCTCTTCGGGGAAATCCAACGCAGTGCTCAAGAGGTAGCATCATGGCCAACCTTTTTGCTTCGACCTCTGGACCCGAAGGTGCGGAGTGTTTCCGAATAACCTAGAAGTAGAATATACCAGGGTATGCATGGGAACCAGGCGTAGGGGTCATAGTTGCTTGAACAGACAATGTGTATCCGGCTAGTTATGTTATATTACATTATGTAAGAAACATCTTCCAGAGAGAATAGTTCCATTAAGGGTTCCTTTCCCTGGGTGTGCATGAGTTTAATGTGCATGTCCGAACTGTCATTGAAAAAATCATAGAGTAAGTAACTTATGGTGTTTCACAATGGAGTGAATGCGGAAACGTCTTTAATTCACCGACCGAATATTCCCTTAAGAACGCTAGCTTTCAGCTTCACCCAGTCTGAGGTACACATCCGGATGACCCGACAGTAACAATCACAGAGGTGCTCCCTTTATGCCTTAGCCAAACTAACGGGAACGTAGGGCATAAGCACAGGAGCCAGGCAACCCATCTTGTCCAAAACTTAAGTCATATCGATGCATATAATGGCGAAGAAAAGGTACATATGGGAAGAACGCATATGTGGTGAGCTTGATGCTCAAAGAATAATAGCAAGCTTCTATACAAGAAGCCCCCAGGTATAATGGACGTACATATTTGGAGATGTACGCATCAGGGGAGCACGGTCTAGCCGTACTAAAGCCGTAGGGCTAAAGAGCAAAACGAAAAGAGAGAAAAAAATAACGTTAATGACAGGAGGAAGGAGACGAACATAGAGTTCAGTGCTAGGCATAGAATCATCGGAGTCTGGCCGCATTACAGGGGTTCGGCTCTAAGTGATTGTCTGACGCATCACGCAGGAGGTACGCTCCTCCGGTGAGAACTTCGTCAATGATGAAGGGACCCTCCCACTTGGGCTTGAATTTGTCCTTTTTCTTCTCCGACAGGCGTAGAACGAGTTCACCAACATTATAAGTCTTGGCCCGCACTTCTCTGCTTTGATACCCGTGAGCCTGTTGTTGATAAAATGTGGAACGGGCTTTTGCAACATCGCACTCCTCCTCCAGGGCATCTAAGCTGTCCTGCCAATCAATCTCGGCCTCTCTCTCTTCGTACATGTGCACTCGAGGTGAGTCATGAATAATGTCACAGGGTAACACTGCTTCCGCACCGTACACCATGAAGAAAGATGTATATCTAGTAGTGTGGTTGGGCATGGTCCGCAGCCCCCAGAGTACGGAGTCAAGTTCCTCCACCCAGTGCTTGTCTGATTCTTTCAACAACCGCACTAGTCTAGGTTTGATGCCGCTCATAATAAGACCATTAGCCCATTCGACTTGACCGTTTGTCTGCGGGTGATAGACAGAGGCGTAATCGAGCTTAATGCCCAGATTAGCACACCAAGTTTTCACTTCATCGGCTGTGAAATTGGAGCCATTATCGGTGATGATGCTGTGTGGAACACCATAACGGTGTACCACGCCAGATATGAAATCTATTATCGGCCCTACCTCAGCCGTTTTGACTAGTTTGGCCTCTATCCACTTAGTGAATTTATCCACCATGACCAGCAGCTATTTTCTCTTATGGCTTTCTCCTTTAAGGGGTCCGACCATAGCGAGTCCCCAGACCATAAAAGGCCAAGTGATGGTGATTGTTTGTAAGGCAGTGGGGGCATATGGCTTTGGTTGGCGAAGAGTTGGCATCCGACGCAATGTTGGACAAGGTCCTGTGCATCAGCTCGGGCCGTCGACCAATAAAACCCTGTACGGAAGGCCTTCCTAACAAGGGCCCGAGCTGCAGCATGGTGCCTGCTGAGACCTGCATGAATCTCAGCCAGAAGATGTCGCCCCTCGTCTTCAGAGATACATCTTTGAAGGACTCTGGTAGCACTTTTCTTATAGAGCTCTCCGTCATGAACCTTGTAGGCCTTCGAACGCCGGACAATGCAACGGGCCTCATTCTGATCCTCGGGAAGCTCCTTCTTATTAAGGTAGGCCAGGAATGGTTCGGTCCATTGGGCAATGACTGCCATAATGAGATGGGCCGATGGTGTTATTTCGATGGTTGAGCCTCCGACGATATCGGTGTGTTCGGAATCTGGGGTTGTGTTTGGATCCGAACTAGTGTTGCCGCCCTCCCTCTGCCACACCACGGATGGCTTAAAAAGCCTTTCCAGAAAAATGTTAGGTGGGACGGGGTCGCGCTTAGCGCCTATGCGAGCAAGAACGTCCGCCGCTTGATTACTTTCTCGGGCCACATGATGGAACTCGAGTCCCTTGAACCGAGCCGACATTTTTAGGATGACATTATGATAAGCTGCCATCTTCGGGTCTTTGGCATCGAAGTCTCCATTTATTTGAGATATTGCGAGGTTTGAGTCCCCGCGCACTTCCAAGCGCTGTATGCCCATGGAGACAGCCATCCGGAGACCATGCAATAAGGCCTCGTATTTGGCTGTGTTATTGGAGTCTGTGTATAGTATTTGGAGTAGGTACTGAATGACGTATCCAGTATGGGACGTTAAAACGACGCCCGCTCCTAGTCCTGCCAGCATTTTGGAGCCATCGAAATACATAACCCAATTGGAATATGTGACGTACTCTTTAGGGAGTTCAGCCTCTGTCCATTCGGCGACGAAGTCAGCCAGTACTTGGGATTTAATAGCTCGACGTGGTTTATATGTAATGTCAAATGGGAGGAGCTCAATGGCCCATTTGGCAATCCGGCACATGGCATCGCGGTTGTTTATTATGTCGTTGAGTGGTACTTCGGAAGCCACCATGATCGAACACTCCTGGAAGTAGTGTCGTAGCTTTCGGGATGCCATGAAGACCGTGTATGCTATCTTTTGATAATGGGGGTACCGGGATTTGCATGGTGTAAGGACAGTGGATACGCAGTATACTGGCTTTTGAAGCAGGAATTTGTGTTCGTCCTGTTCTAGTTCAACGACGAGTACGGCTCTCACCACCTGATGTGTTGCCGATATGTATAGCAATATGGGTTCGCTGATGTTTGGTGCAGCCAGGATTGGGTTGCTCGCTAGAAGGGTTTTTATTTCTTCCAGTCCAGCTGTTGTCGCTTCCGTCCACTTGAAGTGATCGGTTCGCCGTAGAAGACGAAAGAGTGGCAGTGCCTTTTCTCCCAATCTGGAGATAAATCAGCTTAGAGCTTCCATGCAACCCGCGAGTTTTTGGACTTCTTTAAGGTCTATTGGCGTAGCCAATTGTGATAGAGCTCGGATTTTGGCTGGATTTGCTTCAATTCCTCTATTGGAAATGATGAAGCCCAGCAGCTTTCCTGTGGGGATGCCAAAAACACACTTTTCCGGATTGAGCTTAATGTCATATGCGCGGAGGTTGTCAAATGTGAGGCGTAGGTCGTCTATTAGTGTTTCAACGTGCCTTGTCTTGATTACGACATCATCCACATAGGCTTCAACTGTCTTTTCGATCTGTTTCTCCAGGCATGTTTGGATCATGCGTTGATAAGTGGCGCCAACGTTCTTGAGCCCGAAGGTCATGGTGTTGAAGCAGAATGGCCCATATGGGGTGATGAATGCTGTTGCAGCTTGATCGGACTCCTTCATTTTAATTTGATGGTATCCAGAATATGCATCAAGGAAGCATAATGAGTCGTGTCCTGCAGTAGCATCAATGATCTGGTCAATGCGGGGGAGGGGGAAGGGATCCTTAGGGCAAGCCTTGTTGAGGTCTTTGAAATCGACACACAGGCGCCATGACTTTTCCTTTGGAACCATCACTAGGTTTGCCAGCCAGTCTGATGTTTTATTTCTCTAATGAATCCTACCTCAATTAGCTTGGCTAGCTCCTCCCCCATAGCTTAACGTTTGGGTTCAGAAAAGCGCCGTAGTGTTTGCTTGACCGGTTTATATCCCATCATATTGAGGCTGTGTTCGGCCAACTCGCGTGGGATTCCTGGCATATCAGAAGGGTGCCAGGAGAATATATCCGAATTCTCGCGGAGGAACTCCCGTAGCGCGACGTCAACCGTTGGGTCTAGTTGTGCTCCAATGGATGTTGTCTTCTTGGGGTCCGTTGGATGGACTTGGAATTTGACTATTTCTTCTGCTGGTTTGAAGGAGGTGGATTTGGGTCATTTTTCTAGGACCACATCATCACTGTCCATAGTGGAGCGCAACGCGGTTAATTCTTCGGCCGCGAGGGCTTCAGATAATGCCTCGAGGGCCAATGATGCGGTTTTATTCTCGGTGCGGAGTGCTATGTACGGATCACTAGCTAGAGTGATTATACCATTGGGCCCAGGCATCTTAAGATTCATGTATCCATAATGGGGTACTACTTGGGAGCGTGTAAATGCATCTCGCCCTAAGAGGGTGTGATATCTGCTGTTGAAAGGGGCCACTTGGAAGGTTATTTCTTTGGACCGATAGTTCTCCGGTATGCCGAATACCATGTCGAGTGTGATTTTTCCCGCACACCGTGCCTCCCGAATGGGAATGATTCCTCGGAAGGTCGTGTTGCTTTGCTCGATGCGGCTCCTGTCTATTTCCATTTTTTGTATTGTATCCTCATAGATGAGGTTTAGTCCGCTGCCGCCGTCCATGAGAACCTTGGTGAGCCAAAAGCCGTCCACAATTGGGCTGAGGACCAAGGCGGCTGGTGCTCGGACTATCCTATATTTTGGGTCGTCACCGGCATTAAAGGTTATCGCAGTGTCGTTCCAAGGGTGTATTGTTGCAATCTGGTAGACTTTGGCGAGTTCATGAAGTGCCCTTTTGCGCCTATTGTTTGAGGCGAATGTCTCGAAGACCGTCAATACTTTGAGGTCGTCGTCTTCTGGGGGTGTTGCTCTGGGGTATTCCTGGTGAGGATATCTTCACCGCTCTTGGCCACCTGCCGGAGTATCCAACATACTCTAAGGCTATGGGTTGGTATGCTATCCGGTGTTGTGTGTATTTTGCATGGCCCATCGAGCCAGCCTTCCAGAACGGTTCCATGCCCCGTAACGGGCTTGTGTTTCTTTACCATTTGTCCCAGCGTGCCATGAGGGTGCACCCTTTTCGTCTGAACGAGGGGTTGAGTGGGGACTGCTGGTCCCCACTGTGCTGCCTGAGTTTTCCTGGCGCTTCCCATTGTGTTGTACTTCTGCATGATAGTTGCCAACTCAGCAAAGTGTAATATGTGACGGCGGTTGATGGCGTTGAGGATTCCCTCGTCCGTGCAATTGTTGCGAAACACTGAGATCGCGTCTTCATCGTGGCAATCTTTGATCTTGTTTTTGACAAGGAGGAATCTGGCCCAAAAGTGGTGGGCCAGAGGGGTTCATCCCTATTTCAAGCAATGTCTTCAACCTAGTATTTTCATCTGCAATAGCAGTGGTATCCTCGGCAGAGGGGTTAGTTACCACATCAACAGTTGAAGATATTGCAATAGTAGCAGCAGTAGAACATCCAGCAACAGAAGTAGCGTTGTCACGCTCAATGCATTTAAGACATGGTGGTTCAAATCCTTCCTGAGCGGAACTGATCTATTTGGCGCGAAGTGACTCGTTTTCCTTTTGAAGATCTTCATGAGCCACTCTCAATTTCTCAAGATCTTGCTTCCTTTGAAGATAATCATAGGAAAGCTTTTCATGAGTTGTTGAGAGCGTTTCATGACGACTTTCAAGTTCCTCATACTTAACATGAAGATTTTTTATGTCTTCAATTAAGGACTGAGTTCGAGTCATTTCAGCGTCTAACAGGTCATCTCTTTTGTCTAACCATTTTTGAATATGTTCCATAGCTTTCTGTTGTTCAGTTGCAATTTTAGCAGGTGTTTTGTAGCTGGGTTTGGAACCACAATCAGAGTCATCTTCACTGGATGTTTGATAGTGAGTAGTGCGTGTGTTTACCTTGGAACCACATGCCATGAAGCAGTAGGTGGGAGCGGAGTAGTCCTTGTCATTTTCACCGGCGTCGGTGATGAAGCCATTGTCTT
This sequence comes from Triticum aestivum, assembly GCF_018294505.1. Classification (NCBI taxonomy): domain Eukaryota; kingdom Viridiplantae; phylum Streptophyta; class Magnoliopsida; order Poales; family Poaceae; genus Triticum; species Triticum aestivum. Next base: position 91,020,406 of record NC_057812.1, on the reverse strand, counting down.
CAGTGTTGAAGATGGACTTGGCAACGTATGTTGTAGCCAGACTTGCAATGCCAGAATCAGACTCCTCCTCAGACTCCACCTCCGCCTCCTCAGAAGCGGACTCCTCCTCTGAATCCATTTCCTTGCCAACGAACGCATGAGCCTTGCCAGATGAGCTCTTCTTGTGTGATGAAGACTTTGAGGAAGACTTGGAAGAAGACTTTGAGTATTTCTTCTTCTTCTTGTCATCAGAATCATACTCCTTGCTCTTCTTCTTCTTGTTGTTCTTATTGTCCCACTATGGACACTCAGAGATGTAGTGGCCAGGTTTCTTGCATTTGTGGCATGTTCTCTTCTTATAGTCATGAGCAGACGCTTCATCATTCCTTGAGCTTGATCGTGAAGACTTTCTGAAGGCTTGGTGAATTTTTGGAACTTCTTCACAAGCATAGCAAGCTCCTTTCCAATGTCTTCAGGATCATCAGAACTGCTGTCAGATTCTTCTTCAGATGAGGAGACAGCTTTTGCCTTCAGGGCACGAGTTCGCCCATAGTTGGGACCGTAGATGTCTCTTTTCTCAGAAAGCTGAAACTCATGTGTGTTGAGCCTTTCAAGCATGTCAGATGGATCGAGTGTCTTGAAGTCAGGACGTTCTTGAATCATCAGGGCTAGGGTGTCAAACGAGCTATCAAGTGATCTCAGGAGTGTCTTGACGACTTCATGCTTGGTGATCTCAGTAGCGCCAAGGGCTTGAAGTTCATTTGTGATGTCAGTGAGTCGATCAAACGTGAGCCGAACATTCTCATTGTCGTTTCTCTTGAAGCAGTTGAAGAGGTTGCGAAGGACACTGATTCTTTGATCTCTATGGGTTGAGACGCCTTCGTTGACCTTGGAGAGCCAGTCCCAGACTAGCTTAGATGTTTCCAAAGCACTCACACGGCCATACTGTCCTTTGATCAGATGACCACAGATGATGTTCTTGGCAGTGGAGTCCAGTTGAACGAACTTCTTGACATCAGCAGCGGTGACACCTTCACCAGCCTTGGGAACACCATTCTTGACGACATACCATAGGTCGACATCCATGGCTTCAAGATGCATGCACATCTTATTCTTCTAGTAGGGATATTCAGTTCCATCGAAGACTGGGCACGCAGCGGAGACTTTGATTATCCCTGCAGTCGACATAGCTAAAACTCTAGGTGGTTAAACTGAATCACACAGAACAAGGGAGTACCTTGCTCTGCTACCAATTGAAAGTGCTAGTGATTGACTAGAGGGGGGTGAATAGGCGATTTTTATCAAAGTCTTCAAAACATGGAAGTTTTGAAGACAAACGATAGAAATAAACCTATTACCATGCAGCGGAAGGTAGACTACACTAAGCAAACCATAGTCAAGTATTCAATGAAGTGAAAGCACAACAACTAATGGCATCTTGGCAGTATGGATCGGGTAGGAAGATAGTACGAAGCCAATCAGAACAAGCAGTCACTCAGTGAAGACAAAAGACAATGCAAACGAACAATGACTTCATAAGGACCAACTGTAAATAAAGAGATGGGAAGGATAGAACCAGTGACTCGTTGAAGACAATGATTTGTTGGACCAGTTCCAGTTGCTGTGACAACTGTACGTCTGGTTAGGGAGGCTGAGATTCAACTCAGAAGACCGTGTCTTCACCTTATTCCCCTTGAGCTAAGGACACCCAGTCCTCACCCAATCACTCTGGTAAGTCTTCAAGGCAGACTTCCAAACCTTCACAGACTTCGTTCATCGGCGATCCACAATGAGTCTTGGATGCTCAGAACGTGACGCCTAACCGGATGGAGGATTCACAGTCCTCAAGTGTAATAAGTCTTCAGATCACACAGACAGGAAGAATTAAGTGATGCCTAACACTCTTTGGCTCTGGGTGTTTAGGGCTTTATCCTTGCAAGGAATTCTCTCTCAAAGGCTTCGAGGTGGGTTGCTCTCAAATGACAAAAGCCGTATACTAACTCTGAGCAGCCAACCGTTTATGGTTGTAGGGGGTGGGATATTTATAGCCACTAGGCAACCTGACCTGATTTGTCCGAAATGACCCTGGGTCACTAAGGAACTGACACGTGTTCCAACGGTCAGATTTCAAACACACACGACAACTTTACTTGGGCTACAAGCAAAGCTGACTTATCCAACTCTGGATAATATTTGCTCTCATAGTGTTCACTCGAAGACATAGGATTTTGCTTAAGCATCACTTCAGTCATTCTGACTGGTTCTCTTGGACCCCACTTAACAGTATGGTGGTTCCTATGACTCAGCGAAGAAGAAAAAGAACGACGAAACAGCTAAGTCTTCGTGCTCCATAGTCTTCACGCGATGTCTTCTCTTGTCATAGTCTTCAATGTGAATGTCTTCACATACCACCTTTGACTTTAATGTCTTCATACATTTTTAGGGGTCATCTCTGGTAGAAAAACCAAATCAATGAGGGACTTCTACCTGTGTTATCCTGCAATTCTCACAAACACATTAGTCCCTCAACCAGGTTTGTCGTCAACTCCAAAACCAACTAGGGGTGGCACTAGATGCACTTACAGTCTCCCCCTTTTTGGTGATTGATGACAAACTAGTTGACGTTTTCAACGAGGAATAAAATATGTGAAATTGTAAAGGATAGGGTATTGTCTTCATAAGTTGCAAAGGCTCCCCCTAAAGATGTGCATATAAGTACTTTGCTCTTGGACTGCAAATGCACATGGCAGGTTGTACTTGTGGAGATCCTCTTCAACCTATTATGACAATTCATCATGCATGATATGATGTAACGAAGATAATGACATGCATAATGAAAAATGGACGTCTGCAAAATGACCTAAGTGCGGAATTTATCATCGCACATGCGGAATTTATCACCGCATCACATAATAGCAAATAAGTAGAAGACGACCATCGAGTTTAAGTGTTACAACTCAAAGAACCAAATGTATCGAAAAGCAAGAGTTGTAAGCAATTGGCAAAAGTAGCAAAAGGTAAAGCAACCACCCATATGGACCCTCTTGAAGACTATCAACTCATATGCTTCTCCCCCTTTTGTCAGTAAGGACCAAAAAGGTTTGAATACATAGAGCGCCTACTCATTCCCATGAGGTGCAAGCGAGGCAGCAGGGTCGTCATTGAGGTCCGGTGGTGCAGAAGAACTTGGTGCAGTGTCGACACGCGCTGAAGTTGGAGGAGGTGAAGTGGCATCATCTTGGTCATCAGTGACTCTGGTATTCACTATCATAGCTGAGGACGAATAGTCGGAGTCTTGAAGTGAGGGAGTCCAACGCAAGTGAGCATTCCTGGGAGGAGTTGAGTCAAACTTGAATCATTCGGTGAAGCCATCGTCTTGCAGATCAGCTCCAGCACTAAGCAATGTTAAACTCTTCCATGACCTCCGACAGGTTTCATGAGTGACAAAGGCATTCTTGGTGGCAAGATTGCGAATGCGGTTGACATCCACCAAGAGGCTTTGCATCTGACGCTTAAGCCAGTCGTGATGTTTGTCCTGTTTCTGGTGTAGCGCAACGAGAAGCTCTCGGTCACTGAGAACACGAGATCGCCTTCGAGGCCTTTGCGCAATGGTGCTACTAGTGGCGTCAGTTTGAACGCGAGGGGCACGTGTGTTGCCAACAAGGGGATAAACGCGCGAGACTGCTTGAACTCCTTCAATAGGCTGGGTGAAGCTTTGGTGATCAACATTGTGAAGCTAAATGGGATCCTTAGCAGGCTCTGGGTAAATGGCTTCAACAGACAGATCAACCTCTGGCAAGAAGATAAGATGATTGTGCGCAGACGACTGATAGTTGATTGCAGAGTGAAGCTTGATAAGATGCATTACCCATGGAGCGTAAAACTTTAGACCAAAAATGTCAGAGCCAGATGCAGCCAACTGTCTGATGAAGAAGTCTTGAGCATTGCTGATGCCATTGAAGATATAGAAAACCAAAGTCTTCATTGCTCCTTCAAGCTTCGCTACAGATGAACACTAGTAGAAAATAGGGCTTTGGTCCAGGCCAGGTCGGCCCATTAGTCCCGTTTCAGTCCAGAACCGGGACCAATGGGGGCATTGGACCCGGTTCGTGAGCCCAGGGGGCCGGCCGGGCCATGTGGGCCATTGGTCCCGGTTCATCTGGACCTTTTGGTCCCGGTTGGTGGGACGAACCGGGACCAATGGGCCTCGCTCCTGGCCCACCACCATTGGTCCCGGTTAGTGGCTTGAACCGGGACCAAAGGCTCCCCTTTAGTCCCGGTTCATGCCACCAACCGGGACCAATGAGGTGCCTATATATATACCCCCTCGCGTAAGAGCAGAGCACACTGCTCTGTTTTTTTCTGGCCGAGGGGGAGAGGGCTTGGTGGTGCTCTAGCTCACCTCCTATGCACACAAGGTGTTCGATGGAATGCCCGAGCCACACTACTTAAGCTTTCTCCTCTCCAAGCTCGACCTCCAAGCTCCATTTTCCACAATATTTGTCTAGGTTTAGCGGTCCGTCACGCCCCGTCCCCGTCTTCACCGCCGTCGATCACCCGCGCCCAGCTCATCGCTGGCACCACCATGGTGAGCCTATTGTTCTTATCTTCTTTCTTAAAGGAAAAATATTATTACTTGTATGTTTACATAGATACTTGTATTATTTTCTTACTTTTATTATTGCATCTTATATAGTGCCATGGTTTTGGTATCCGCCCCCGTCGGCCCTCGTCTTGTCTATGATTCAGATGTGGTATATATATTATCTTTATAACTATTGGTTCAATTATTGTTATTGAAAATTATGCCGACCAACGTGACATAGATTTTATTTATGTAGGATGTATGTGAATCGGAAATGCCAACCGACCCTATTGTCGAGAGGTTAAATTTAGTTGAAGAAGAAAACAATTCGTTGAAGGAAAAAATAAAAAAATTGAGGAGGAGAAGATGATATTTGAGTTGCATGTTGCGGATGTCGTCGATGATCACAAGATCAAGATGGACGCAATGCGCTTGAAGATTAGAAAGATTAGAAAATATGCCATTCATACCGAGGCTTGGTATCATTATGTCGTTGGATCAATTGTTATCTTGGTTGTGATTATGATCGCATTTGTTTTCGCATTGAAATGTTTTACATAGTTTAAATGTATGGTTTAATTAATTAGATGCTCTGGAGAGCTATATGTTGTTAGATGAGAACTATGTATGCACTTTGGTTTTAATGTGATGATGAACTTCTATTAATTTGGACACTTAATTATATATAATGCACGCAGATGAACCGACAATGGATGTACGGTGACAGACACACCTGCGAGTACGTTAAGGGCATGCATGAGTTTTTCGATGCGGCTGAGGCAAACAAGCAGAATGGTTTTATGTGTTGTCCATGCACTGAATGTGGGAATACGAGGTCTTACTCTAACCGGAAAATCCTTCACTCCCACCTGCTTTACAAGGGTTTCATGCCACACTATAATGTTTGGACGAGGCACGGAGAAATAGGGGTTATGATGGAAGACGGCGAAGAAGAAGAGTATGATGACAACTATGTGCCCCCTGAATACGGTGATGCTGCAATGGGGGGAGCTGGTGAAGATCAAGAGGAACCAGACGATGTGCCCAATGATGCTGCAATGGTTGAAGGTGCTGAAGATCAAGAGGAACCAGACGATGTGCCCAATGATGATGATCTCCGCCGGGTCATTGTCGATGCAAGGACGCAATGCGAAAGTCAAAAGGAGAAGCTGAAGTTCGATCGCATGTTAGAGGATCACAAAAAGGGTTGTACCCCAATTGCGAAGATGGCAACACAAAGCTCGGTACCGTACTGGAATTGCTGCAGTGGAAGGCAGAGAATGCTGTGGCTGACAAAGGATTTGAGAAGCTACTGAAAATATTGAAGAAGAAGCTTCCAAAGGATAACGAATTGCCCGACAATACATACGCAGCAAAGAAGGTCGTATGCCCTCTAGGATTGGAGGTGGAGAAGATACATGCATGCCCTAATGACTGCATCCTCTACCACGGTGCATACAAGGATCTGAACACATGCCCGGTATGCGGTGCATTGCGGTATAAGATCAGACAAGATGACCCTGGTGATGTTGACGGCGAGCCCCCCAGGAAGAGGGTTCCTGCGAAGGTGATGTGGTATGCTCCTATAATACCACGGTTGAAATGTATGTTCAAAAACAAAGAGCATGCCAAGTTGATGGGATGGCACAGTGAGAACTGAAAGAAAGATGGGAAGTTGAGAGCACCCGCTGACGGGTCGCAGTGGAGAAAAATTGAGAGAAAGTACTGGGATGAGTTTGCAAAGGACCCAAGGAATGTATGGTTTGCTTTAAGCGCGGATGGCATTAATCCTTTCGGGGAGCAGAGCAGCAATCACAGCACCTGGCCCGTGACTCTATGTATGTATAACCTTCCTCCTTGGATGTGCATGAAGCAGAAGTTCATTATGATGCCAGTTCTCATCCAAGGCCCTAAGCAACCCGGCAACGACATTGATGTGTACCTAAGGCCATTAGTTGAAGAACTTTTACAGTTGTGGAATGGAAACGGTGTACGTACGTGGGATGAGCACATACAGGAGGAATTTAACCAAAAGGCGTTGCTGTTCGTGACCATCAACGATTGGCCCGCTCTCAGTAACCCTTCAGGACAGACAAACAAAGGATACCACGCATGCACGCACTGTTTAGATGACACTGAAAGTATATACCTGGACAAATGCAGGAAGAATGTGTACCTGGGCCATCGTCGATTTCTTTCGACCAACCATCAATGTCGAAAGAAAGGCAAGCATTTCAAAGGCGAGGCAGATCACCGAAAGAAGCCCGCCATGCGTACCGGTGATCACGTACTTGCTATGGTCAATGATTTACACGTAATCTTTGGAAAGGGTCCTGGCGGACTAGTTGTTCCGAATGACGCTGAGGGACACACACCCATATGGAAGAAGAAATCTATATTTTGGGACCTACCCTACTGGAAAGACCTAGAGGTCCGCTCTTCAATCGACGTGATGCACATGACGAAGAACCTTTGCGTGAACCTGCTAGGCTTCTTGGGCGTGTATGGGAAGACAAAAGATACACCTGAGGCACGGGAGGACCTGCAACGTTTGCACGAAAAAGACGGCATGCCTCTGAAGCAGTATAAAGGTCCTGCCAGCTACGCTCTTACGAAAGAAGAGAAAGAAATCTTCTTTGAATGCCTGCTTAGTATGAAGGTCACGACTGGCTTCTCGTCGAATATAAAGGGAATAATAAATATGCCAGAGAAAAAGTTTCAGAACCTAAAGTCTCATGACTGCCACGTGATTATGACACAACTGCTTCCGGTTGCATTGAGGGGGCTTCTACCGGAAAATGTCCGATTAGCCATTGTGAAGCTATGTGCATTCCTCAATGCAATCTCTTAGAAGGTGATCGATCCAGAAATCGTACCAAGGCTAAGGAGTGATGTGGTGCAATGTCTTGTTAGTTTCGAGCTGGTGTTCCCACCATCCTTCTTCAATATCATGACGCACGTCCTCGTTCATCTAGTCGACGAGATTGTCATCCTGGGGCCCGTATTTCTACGCAATATGTTCCCCTTTGAGAGGTTCATGGGAGTCCTAAAGAAATATGTCCGTAACCGCGCTAGGCCAGAAGGAAGCATCTCCATGGGCCATCAAACAGAGGATGTTATCGGGTTTTGTGTTGACTTCATTCCTGGCCTTAAGAAGATAGGTCTCCCTAAACCGCAGTATGAGGGGAGACTGACTGGAAAAGGCACTCTTGGAAGTGACTCAATAATATGTAGGGACGGATATTCTTGGTCTCAAGCACACTACACAGTTCTATAGAACTCTACCTTAGTGACCCCGTATGTCGATGAACACAAGAACAGTCTGCGCTCCAAACACCCGGAGCAGTGCGACGACTGGATTACATGTGAACACATCAGGACTTTCAGCAGTTGGTTGGAAACACGTCTCAGAGGTGACAACACTGTTTGTGATGAGTTGTACTTGTTGTCCAGGGGACCATCTTTGACTGTATTGACTTACAAAGGATACGAGATAAATGGGAATACATTTTACATGATCGCCCAAGATCAAAAGAGCACCAACCAAAACAGCGGTCTCCGCTTTGATGCAGCAACCGAGAGCGGAAAGGACACATATTATGGTTACATAGTGGACATATGGGAACTTGACTACGGACCTGATTTTAAGGTCCCTTTATTTAAGTGCAAATGGGTCAATCTGTCAGGCGGCGGGGTACAGGTAGACCCACAGTATGGAATGATAATAGTGGATCTAAAAAATCTTGGGTACACTGACGAACCGTTCGTCCTAGCCAATGATGTGGCACAGGTTATCTATGTGAAGGACATGTCTACCAAACCGAGAAAAAGAAAAGATAAGAAAGCGAATACATCATACGATGAGCCAAAGCGCCACATAGTTCTTTCAGGAAAAAGGGACATCCTAGGAGTGGACGGCAAGACAGACATGTCTGAAGATTATGAAAAGTTTCATGAAATTCCTTCCTTCAATGTCAAGGCTGACCCAAGCATCCTGATAAATGATGAAGATTATCCATGGTTACGGCGCAATAAGCAAATGACACAAGCGAAGAAAAAGTGAAGACTTTCTCCCACAACTATTATGATGATACCATGCCAACTTTGTAACACACGAGTATGCTATGCCAACTTTTTTAGAGTTCATTTGAAAACTATGAATTTAGGTCGAATTTTCTCTATAGGTGCATCTATGTTCATTTTTTTAGTAAAGTTAATCACAAACTTGTGATTCACACAAATTTCAAAGAATTCAAATTTTAACTATTCAAATTTGAAAACTAATGGCACTAACAAAAAGTTTATAATATTTATAAAACTAATGGCACTAACATGTCACTTGTGGGACGTGGATGTAGTGTCCGACACCGACGGCCACATGTATCTCATACCCACGATACTTGCTATTTAGGGTTTCCTCTACCGTTCAGCGACCCTCGACGACCCTCGTTTCCGATAAAAAAAGAGGAAGAAGAAGAAAAAAAGAGGAGAAGAAAGAATAGAGGAGTTCTTACTCCTCTATTCTTTCTTCTCCTCTTTTTTTTCTTCTTCCTCTTCTTTTTTTATCCTTGAAGCTTTGTCGAGGCCACCCCAAACCCTAGAGAAGCAGCTCGAGGCCACCCCAAACCCTAGAGAAGCAGCGTCGAGGCCACTAATTTATATTAGTTCTACGTTTGCCACTAATATATCCATCTATCATGTTTGAATAATAATTGCCATGTTGTAAATATTTTTAGAAACTATGGACACCGCCCGAGATGAAGTACAAGAAGAGTTGTTGGGGGACATAATCGCACGAGGAAGTGATGCCGTCTGCTCGTTGTTTCTCAACCACACCGATGGTCTGGAAGTAGCTGGCTATGATTATGATGGCTCCGATGACCTAATGCCGGTGCAAGGAGACCATGAGGACGGCTCTGGTGACCCAATGCCGGTGCAAGAAGGAGACCGTGATGACGTCTCCGGTGACCGAACCGAGTCCGACCAGGTATATATATTAGTTAAGCTTCTGCTGACTAGCTAATTGATGCATTCATTGTTTTGGTATGTACACATATTAATTAAGTCTTTGTTCTTTTTTCTAGCCCTCCGGATCGAGCACAACTTCAGTAAAGAGACGAGGCCCGAAGAAAAAGTTGAGCTCGGATGAAAAGTTTGAGATCATAGCAATCGCGCCCGACGGCCAACCGATTGAACCCCTCCAGACAAAGAGCGCATTTGTTGCTCAGTGCGGGGTTTTGGTTAGGGACAAGATCCCGATCAGCATCCAGCAATGGTTAAAGCCGGCTACAGAAGACCCTGAGGTGTCTTATGTCATTGATATGCAGAAAAATGATCTTTGGACTGAGCTGAAGTCAAATTTCACCCTACCGCAAGAGGATGATCTGGAGAAGCCAGTTAAAGAGCAATTAATTAAGTCTTTTGCTCTTAAGAAGATGGCAGAACTATTCAGGAGGTGGAAGAAAGAGCTGAATAGTTTGTCAAAAATAAAGAGACACCAAAATTCAAGGGCAGATATGAGAAGATCAGAGATCACTGGCCTGCATTTGTGGCCCACAAGACATCGGAAAAGAGTAAGAAGATGTCGGCGACAAACAAGCAAAATGCTGCGAAGAAGAAGCATCACCATCGCACGGGGTCAGGTGGCTACCTCGTAGCCCGGCCTAAGTGGGCCAAGACTGAGAATGATCTGGCTGATAAAGGGATCGAACTAGAGACAATTAACTGGCCAGACCATTGCCGAACTTGGTTCTTCGGGGCTGGCGGAACCTTGGACCCTGTATCAGGGAAGTGCATTTGGACGAACGATCAAATGGACATACCAGTCAAGAAGCTTCAACAGTATATCAAAGCAGCGCAGCAAGGGATGTTCGTTCCAGACAGAGAGAACGACGAGCTCACAATGGCCCTCGGGAATCCTGAGCACCCTAGACGGACACGAGGCACGCCAGGCTCCATTTCGTGGAAGGTTGGGTTTCTGGATGCAGGCGGTTACAAATGCCAGGAGAGGAGGAAAAAAGTGCAGCAGACCCAAATGCAGGCGCTGCAAGCAAGGGTATAAGCGATAGAGGAATGGGAAGCAAATCACGGCAAACAAACTGCCGAAGCTTCCCCCGAAGCTACCCCGCCATTTCAGCTGAGAAGCAGCGTGGCTTCCACTGAGCTGTTTCAGCCGGAGCATGTCTTGACGGCTCCTGCCAGCTATCCCGTGGATGCTATCACGGAGTCTCAAAATTGCCACCTTATGACACAATGGATGAATTTGAAGGTCAAGGCGGCTGTTGGCTCTATTTATCCTACTGAACCCGACGCAACTTTTCACTGCCGGCCGATTCCAGAAGGATATGCTAGGGTGATGGTGGATGAAATAATGGAGGGATTTGAGGACCTCCAGCTTGACCACCGTACCGGTGAAGGGGAGACTAGGCTGGGTTCTGCTCTGAAGACTCCATGCCTATGGCGGAAGGAGCTCATCAACCTTCCGAACTGGACGCCTCTGCCTCCTCCTCCTCCTCCGGCGAGTCAGGGCACTACGCCTCCTCCTCCGGTGAGTCAGAGCACTCTGCCTCCTCCACCGCCTCCTCCTCTGGCGAGTCACGATTAGGGCACTCGGCCGGCTCCTTCTCCGGAGCGTGGCGGCACTCCGCCTCCTTCTCCGACTGCGCCGGCGTGCCAGAGCAGCCAGCCTCCTCCTTCTCCGCCTCGTCAGTATGGGCGGAAGAGAGCTGCCGCCGCTCCGGCTGCTCCGGCGCGTCATAGTCCTTCTCCTCTGCCTCGTAAGCAAGTAAAGAAGACAACCGCTCTGTCTGCTCTGCCGGCGTCTAGCAGTACAGCCAGAGGCGGGAGGATATACAGATTCGGTCCTTCTCTGAAGACTCCAGAGAAATTACCATACGAGAGGACCCCGGAGGAGAATGCCAAGATCGCGCGAGAAGAAGTGAGGAACTTCTTTGAAGGGGTGAAAACAAAGCAACATCCACCTCCGGAGGAGAAGGTAGATCCGATGAAAGCGAAGCGCACTCTGGCTGCCCTGACAAAACCACGCAAGTCTCCGCAGAAAGGAAACTATGAGCGCATTATTGGAAAGGAATTTGTCGAAGTGGAGCGGTCGGGAAGTACTGTCAGTGATCAAAGGCTGAAAGAACGACGAGCTGGGAAACAAATTGCACAGCTCGGCGAACAAGCGAAGCAATCGTGCCCCCCGCTCAAGGTGCCTAGCGACATCGTCGCTAATGATCCGAGGATGGTGCCCGGTTATAGCAATCTTGGAGATTACCTGCCCGACGATGTACATTATGATTTCATGGAGGTGCAGATACAAAGATACGAGTACGGGAAGCCTCTCGTCAAAGATGAAAGATCTCTATCAACGATGATGCGAAGATTGCATGATTGGTACTTGAAAATTTGCAGAGAGTCTGGGGGGAGGAGCTCTTTGTATGTGAGAGTTAAAAAGGAGCATGACCTCGTTGGAATTGATCTGTTGCCAGTTCCATTTGAGGAGTTCTTTCAGTTTTTTAATCAATTGGCCCTCAATAAAGCAATGGTCACCTGCTACTGTCTGTAAGTAGTACTACTTCTGTCATTAAGTCTCTCTATATAGCTCAGCTCTTTCATTGCATGTATTTATAATTATCCTCACTATATTATGCAGATTGAAGATCGCCGAATTGAAGAAAAGACAAGTCAGTGATATTGGGTTCATTAACACATATCTCATAGATGAAACTGAGGTTAAATTTCATGTCGTGGATACCGAGGCCAACTTGCTACGATCGTTGGTAATAAATGAAAACAAAGATATAATACTCTTTCCTTACAACTTCAAGTGAGTGTTACTGTCTTGTGCGTATTCGGTTTCCCTTATATATTAGTCAAGGTTATAGTAATGTAATTGATGAGTTATGCATGCGTGTGCAGTTTCCACTATATTCTCCTAGAGATTAAGCTTGAGCAGGGACTAGTAACCGTCTTAGACTCAAGACGAAAAGATCCCCAGGACTATGCGGACATGACTCAAATGCTCGAGAAGTAAGTTAAATCGATCATTATCCACCACATCAGCAACTTTGTTCATTTCCTGATATATCAAGTAATTGTTTTCTTTGTCTGGTAGGGTTTGGAAAAAATTCACCAAAAAAGTTCCGGGACTCCCGAAGAAGCTGCAATTTAGACACCCGAAAGTAAGTACTATAGTAGCATGTTCCGCGCATCTCCTATTGATTCAAGCGCTAGTTTCATCAATACCATTTGGCATTCTTGCTTATCAGTTTGATTGACCTCTATTTCTTGTCAAGTGGTTGTGGCAGGAACAAGGGAATAATTTCTGTGGATACTATGTTTGCGAGTCCATCCGCCACACGACCTGTGAGCGGGGCTACTCTGACGAACAATATGAAGTGCGTAAATAACAACATTCACAATTTTATTTTGTTACCATCATTTGTGTTGAGTTTCATTCATTCATATATATATATATATATATATGTGTGTGTGTGTGTGTGTGTGTGTGTATTGACCCCCTTCTTCAAATTAGATGTTTCAGAAGCGGGATGAACTCCTAGCACCAGCTCGCATGCGAGCAATTCAAGAGGAATTGGCGGCATTCTTTCTTGACCACGTGATCGCTGAAGATGGAGAATACTATGTGGACCATGAGTCCGTATGTTAGGAGATAATTATTGTATATATGTAGCCGGTAGTGTCGGATAGATATACGAGAACTTGTTGTTCGACCAATCTCTCGGAGAAGGAGAGGTGATCGATATCACTTCTCTCTGTATGCATATATGTTCATGATGATCTTCTGTTTCCTTCGTTTGCTTACTAGCTAGCTAGCGTGTCTAATCCTCTCTATATGTATGTATAGTACGTAGCGTCGACCAAGCACAGACATAAGAGAGGACACTTCTCTCTATTAATTATAGCTAGCTAACACAATATATGAAACACCTAAATTAACCCCCCAAAACCCCCAAACCCCCCCCCTTTCAAAAAAAACCCCAGCCATAGAAATGCTGACACGTGGATGCCTATTGGTCCCGGTTGGTGCCACCAACCGGGTCAAAGGCCCTCCTGCCTGGGCTCCACGCACAGGCCATGTGGAGGCCCATCTGTCCCGGTTTTGGATTGAACCGGGACTAAAGGGACAGGGCATTAGTACCGACCCTTTAGTCCCGGTTCAGGAACCGGGACAAAAGGCCCTTACGAACCGGGACAACATGCCCTTTTTCTACTAGTGGAATGTCCTTTGACAGGCCATAGAGTCTTTCTGATGATATGGTAAATGGTGCGAGGCAGATACTCTAGGTCTTCAACAAAGAATTCAGACGGGTATTCAACGTCATGAGGCAAAGGCTTCATCATGCTCAGCATTTGACTCATGTTGGGTTTTGGCTTCTGAAAAATGCTTTCCAAGGCATTCTGGTGTTGTTGACAACCTGGTTCATAGTATTCACCAGCAGTGGGCAGGCCTGTGAGCTCAATGATATCAAGAGCTTTGGCTTCATGATTGACATTGCCTGCCATCCACTCAAGGACCCAAGTCTTTGGATCCCTGTTGTAGCCTCGAATGTGAAGAGTTGCATAGAACTGTAGCAGAAGCTCTTCATTCCAGTGTTCCTTATCCATGACAAACTGCAGCAGTCCAGCATCTCTGAAGCGATCCAGTGCTTCTTCAAGGCAGGGCAGGCCAGCTATAGCTTCAGTGTCGAGGCGCATATGTGGAAATATGCGCCCTTGATTGTATAAGACGTAGGAATAGTAGCTGCGCTGCTGATAGCTCCAGAACCGATCTGATGAAATGTGAGGTTTGGTATAAGGGTTCTTGGCGCTATTGAAGAAGGTGTTATGTGCCACGAAGCCATTCACATTGAATACCCCAGGTGAAGTTGCATTGCCTGGGAATCGTGGAAGTCTTGGCTTGGGCTTCTAGACGGAAGGTCTGTGCTCGCATGATAGTCAAATTGGAGACCCGCAGCAGGTGGAGGAACCAGAATGGGCCATCGAACCATAACAGGCTGACCATGATCAAATGCCAGCTCAATGGTGTGAGGTCTTGGAGGGGGAACATGATCATTGGCATTGTCGTTGACATGGGATTCAGGGGCCACATTGGCTTCAGGTGCTTGCACATCAGGTGCTTCAGCAGTGGCTTCAGGCGCTTGTACTTCTGGCACCATAGTAGCTTCAGGCGCCACATTAGCTTCAGCCATGACAACGTCATTGGCTTCAGTGGTGATGTTGGTGGCCGCCTCAGGATTATTAACCTCCACTTCAGAAGCTGGAGGGTCGGACACGTTCTCCTCGAGAACAACATCTTGGTGGGACGGGGGTGTAGCAACTCTTTCTGCTTCAACTCTTGGTTCTTCTTCTTCATCGGCTGATGCAGCCGGAATATCTTCAGCCATTTTGGCTTCAGACTCAAACACGTGCATAGTGGGAGTGACTTGGGGCCTTGGTCCTTTGCGAAGCCTGTGTAATGCTGGCGACGCTTGCGGAGATGGAGTGTGCTGGGCCTCAAAGTCATTGTCATCTTGCACTGGTGAGGTCGCTTGCGGTTGGGGAGAACTTGGGGTGTCTTGTCGTTGTGGGTGATCAGCCCACGATGCATCCTGAGCACACTACAAAAAAAGACACATCCATGACATTTTGGGCCGAATGAATTTTTTTTTCTATCATACATATGACACTTCTATGACCATAATTGTGACAAAACCTGGTATCATCATAGATGTGGTGGGATCCTACTTCTATGACAAAAAATCATGACAGAAAATGGGCTTTTCGTCCTGGGCGGGCCGGAGACGCAGCTGGATGACATTCTTTGGGCCATCCATGACGGAAAAAACTGTGATAGAAGCGAGGGGGAGGAAAATTTTGAGGAGTTCCCGGTTACGGTGGGAGGTCGGGGGCCGAGCGATGCACGTTTCTCTCGTACACGTACGCGCGTGTGTGCGAGGCGTTGGCTCTAACTAAACCCGAGCGATTGCACTGTAGGCTACGCGTTACTGAACCCGAGCGATCGATCGATGGCTGTTAACTGAACCCGATCGAGCGATTCCTTGGCTACTTCTGCTAACTGAAGCCGATCGATGGGATGAACAGTGAGCGTTGCGGGGGAGGGTGGGGGGTTGGATGAACAGTGAGTAGTGGTGTTGCCTCTGGATGAACAGGACCCCGTGGTGTGGTGGAGGGCTGGATGAACAGTAGACGGTGGAGGGGTGCCCGTGGAGGGGTGGATGAACAGGACCCCGTGGTGTGGAGGGCAGGATGAACAGTAGATAGTGGAGGGGTGCCCGTGGAGGGGTGGTTGAACAGGACCCCGTGGTGTGGAGGGCTGGATGAATATTAGACGATGGAGGGGTGGTTGAACAGTAGCCGGTGGAGTAGCACGCGGTGGAGGCTGGATGAACAAGAGCCCGTGGAGGCTGGAGGAGGTCGACGGTGGATGAACAGTAGCTCATGGAGGCTGGAGGGGGTCGGCGGTGGAGATGAACAGTATCCCGTGGAGTCCCGTTTTGCAGTACGCCACACCCCTCCCGATGAACAGGACCCCCGTTTTGACCGTAGCGCTCCAACACAAGTTTGTTTCCTCCGTTTTGCGGTACGCCACACCCCTCCCGATCAACAGGACCCCCGTTTCGACCGTAGGAGGTCCATTTCCTCCGTTTTGCGGTACGCCACACCCCTCCCGATCAACAGGACCCCCGTTTCGACCGTAGTAGGTCCGTTTCCTCCGTTTTGCGGTACGCCACACCCCTCCCGATCAACAGGACCCCTGTTTTGACCGCAGGAGGTCCGTTTCCTCCATTGTGCGGTACGCCAGGCCTCGTTTCCATCGCCTCTTCCATCCAAGCCCTCCTGATGAACACGACCATGCATTCCATTCCGACCCATGAACACGACGACGCTATTTCTCCGTTCCGACCCAGCCATGTACACGAGCCCTCGCCGTATGTATGTGCGAGTAGGCGTTCGAGACCCCGCCCGTATGTACACATACGTGGATGTATTTTCTTTCTTGCACCCTGGCCGCTGTACGTACGTGTACATGCTACTGCGCGCCTCTACTACGACACGTGCGCGCCTCTACTATGACACGTGCGCGCCTCTACATCGACCAGTATGTACGTACACGTTCGCGACCAGAATGACAACGCTATGTATGCTTCGACCAGGTGGGTCCTGACTGCCAGGCACTTCCTTGCCTGCGAAGATGTAGTTGGTGGGTCCCAACAGTCAGGGGGCGAATCAGTTTTTTTGCCCGGACGCACTTCCTTGCGTGCGAAGATGTAGCTAGTGGGTCCCAGCAGTCGGGGGCCGGTGGGTCCCAGCAGTCAGGGGGGCGAATCATTTTGGTTTTCTTTTTTTTTGCCCGGACACACTTCCTTGCGTGCGAAGATGTAGCTGGTGGGTCCCAGCAGTCAGAGGGGCGAATCGTTTTTTTGCCCGGACACACTTCCTTGCGTGTGAAGGTGTAGCTGGTGGGTCCCAGCAGTCAGGGGGGGGAAACGTTTTTTCACGAAATACGGTGGCCCGTCCGGTGGGTCCCTGCTGTCAGGTAGAGGAATCATTATTTTCCGCGTAATAAGGAGGCACTTCCTTGCTGCCGCCGTGGACCCAGCTGTCAGCCTCTCCATGTACAGTCCACGTCCGATGGAAGTCGTTCCTTGACCACGTTGACCACGCCGCGCCGAGAGCACCAGGGCGATGGATGACGGCGAGACCTAGGGATGGCAATTTTATCCATGGATCTGGATACCCATGGATACCCGACCCGGTTGGGCAAGGGTATGGAGCACATTTCTGCCCATGGGTCCATGGATATGGATACCCACGAATAGCCGGGTTGGGCATGTTTATAGTTTGTGCTCCATGGATATCCAATGGATACCCGTATGACATGTGGGGTCATATGACAGTGACAGTAGAAAGAGCGAATCAATGCGAAATGGCAGGAAATATGCAACTTGTGCCATGAGCTATATGCTACAGAATCAACCTCTGGTATGTCACACTTAAGGACTCATCGTATTGCTTGTTACCTACTTATGCATGTTGCTTATGTTGTCATTTGTGAGTGAATGATGATGAGTTGATTTGATATTTGAGAAGGCTTCATGCTGACTTTTCTATGCTCATGGAGCTCCATGGGTATGTGGGTATCCAGCGGGTTTGGGCATGGGCACAAGTTGTGCACATGGATAATTTGGTGGATGGGCAGAGGGTAGGAAGATGGGTCATGGGTTGGATTTGTACCAGCTCCACCCGCCCCAAACCCGACCCATTGCCATCCCTAGCGAGGCCTAGGAAGGGGACGACGGGGAGCTGGGGAAGATGCGGCAGTGGAAGCCTGCGCGCTAGGAGAGGGGTACGAGGGTTCACTGGTTCGGCTACGGTGTGAGGCTGTCGTCGCCACAGGGCCTGGCCAACAGTGGGAATAGTAGGGGGCGGTGAGGCCTCCGCGGCAGCACAGCCGGCCACGGGAGGCATGGCACGACCGGCGCTGCTTTGGGCGGCTGGAGCAAGAAGACCAGAGGTTGAAGAAGCACTACGGCCGTTGGATGGACATCGTATGGTCAGTGGAGCTAGAATCGTTCATATTGACTAAAGTTGACAAAGGCCCCCGTCCCAGTCAACTTAGTAGGCCCACAAGTCAGCCTCCCACCATGGTGGGTCCCGACTAGCAGGGGAAGTATTCATTTTTTATGCGTAATAAGGAGGCACTTCCGGTGGGTCCGAGCTGACAGCGGGGGGAATGTTTTTTTGCAAAATACGCTGGCCCGTCCGGTGGGTCCGAGCAGTCAGTGGGAAACATTTTTTCGCAAAATAAGGTGGCCCGTCCGGTGGGTCCCTACTGTAAGGTGGAGAAATAATTATTTTGCGCCTAATAAGGAGGCACTTCCTTGCGGCCGCCTGCACCCAGCTGTCAGCCTCTCCACGTACAGTACTCTTCCGATGAAAGTCGGTCGTTGACCACGTTGACCACGCCGCACCGAGAGCACCAGGGCGGTGGTCTGGACGACGGCGAGGCGTAGGAAGGGGACGACGTGGAGCCAAGGAAGATGCAGAAGTGGAAGCCTGTGCGGAGAGGAGTACGAGGGTTCACTGATTCGGCTGCGGTGCGAGGCTACCGTCGCCGCAGAATAATAGGGGGTGTGGGTGAGTAGAGGGATGGCCTGGCCAGCGGTGGGAGTAGTAGGGGGCGGTGAGGCCTCCGCCGCATCGCAGCCGGCCACGAGAGGCAGGAGCACAAGGCACGACCGGCGCTGGTTTGGGCGGCTGGAGCAAGAAGACCAGAGGTTGAAGAAGCACTACGACCGTTGGATGGACATCGTACGGTCACTGGAGCTAGAATCGTGCATATCGACTAAGTTGACAAAGCCTTCCGTCCCGGTCAACTTAGTAGGCCCACAAGTCATCCTGCCACTATATTGGGTCCCAGCTAACAGGGGAGTATTCATTTTTTTGTGCGTAATAAGGAGGCACTTCCTTGTGTGCGAAGATATAGCTGGTGGGCCCGAGCTGTCAGCGGCGGTAACGTTTTTTCGTGAAATACAAAGGCCCTTTCGGTGGGTCCCAGATGTCAGGTGGAGGAATCATTATTTTGCGCGTAATAAGGAGGCATTTCCTTGCGTGCGGCCGTGGACCCAGCTGTCGGCCTCTCCACCTAAAGTCCACTTCAGATACATGTCGGTCGTTGACCATGTTGACCAGGCCGCGCTGAGAGCACCAGGGCGGTGGACGGTGGTGAGGCCTAGGAAGGGAACGACACGGAGGAAGGGAAGACTCGGCAGTTGTTTCCCACGCGGAGGGGAGTACGACTGTATGAGGGTTTACTAGTTCGTCTGCCATTGCCGGAGAATAATAGCAGGTGTGGGTGAGTAGAGGGATGGCTAGGCCAGCGATGGGAGTACAGTGGGGTGGTGAGGCCTGCGCGGCAGCAGAGCCGGCCGCGGGGAGGAGGGAGCAGGCAGTCCCGCCGGCGCCTGTTTGAGCGGCTGGAGCAGGAAGAGCTGAGATTGAAGAAGCACGACGGCCGTTGGATGGCCATCCAACAGTCACTGCTTCTGCGTCAACCTTTTTTAGGAAAGCCTCAAATCTGTGGGAAACAGCATACATCCCATCTGCCATTATTTCTAATAATTTACAACCATTTGCTAATTATTAAGGTTTTTTTGGAGCCCATATTCTTTTTGTTAGCATTACAGCCCATATTGTGGCCACGGTTAAAAAATTATACGAAATTTTGCATATTTCGGTGCAGTCCAAACTATTTTTAATCCCGAAATTTCGACTCACATTCAAACTGATTTTAAAAATAAATGTATATCAATATAAAATCCAACAAATTCTCCACGCATAAAAATTAATGTAATTTAAAATCTCGAAATGAAAAAAGATATTTGAAACTAATTGCCAGTTTGATGTGTTTTAAAAATGTACAGCCCATTTCTCATTACTGATGGGCCATTTTCTCGGCCAGCCGAATGAAAGCTCTCCTCGTCTTGAAAGATTTGCAGCCCAACAGGCCTGACAAAGCGACTTGCTTGGAAAATCACAAAAAAAACTGGGACGTGGCCGTGGACCCAGCTGTCAGCCTCTCCACATACAGTACTCTTCCGATGGAAGTCGTTCCTTGACCACGTTGACCACACCGCGCGGAGAGCACCACGGCGGTGGACGACAGCGAGGCCTAGGAAGGGGATGACGTGGCAGTGGAAGCCCGCGCGAAGAGGAGTACGAGGGTTCACTGGTTCGGCTGCGGTGTGAGGCTGTCGTCGCCGCAGGGCCTGGCCAGCGGTGGGAATAGTAGGGGGCGGTGAGGCCTCCGCGGCAGCACAGCCGACCATGGGAGGCAGGAGCATGCGGCACGACCGGCGCTGCTTTGGGCGGCTGGGGCAAGAAGACCAGAGGTTGAAGAAGGCCGTTGGATGGACATCGTTGACCACGCCCCGCCGAGAGCACCAGGGCGGTGGACGACGGTGAGGCCTACGAAGGGAACGACACGGAGCCGAGGAAGACACGGCAGTGGCTGCCCACGCGGTGGAGAGTACGAGGGTTGACTGGTTCGGCTGCCATCGCCGGAAAATAACAGGAGGTGTGGGTGAGTAGAGGGATAGACAGGCCAGGGATGCGAGTATGATGGGGCCGTGAGGCCTTCCCGGCAGCACTGCCGTCCACGGGAGGCGGGAGCAGGCGGTTCCGATGGCGCTGGTTTGGGTGGCTGGGGCAGGAGGATCAGAGACTGAAGAAACACGATTGCCGTTAGATTGACATCTAACGGTCTGACGCTGGTAGAGTCGATTGTTGACTAAGTTTCTTTTTTGAGAAACCTTGTGTACGCATGAACTTAGTAGGCCCACAAGTCAGCCTACAAATCTGTGGCAGACAACATAAAGCCCATTTGCTATTTTTTATAATTTGTAGCCCATTTGCTAATTCTTAAGTAATTTATTACAACCCATTTTCTGCCTAGGACCATGGTCAAAAAGTCCAACCTTATTTTGCATATTTCGGTGGAGTCCGAATTGTTGTAATCCCAAAATGATAAACATTTTTAAGAACTTATTGATTTGCTAAAAAAATTGTTTTGTTTTTGTAAGCAAATAAGACGTGGGACAAATTTAGTTGGTTTAAGGGAAAACCAGTGGTAAAAAATCAGCGCTGGGTGGGAAAAACAACAAAAATAAGGATGTAAATATGAAAAGGGAATTTTATGTGTTTTCAATATAATGATACGTGTATACGAACTAGTAAAACTATAGGTAGAGCTTAGAAAACGGATGTAGGACATGCGTTTCAAGAGGAAAATAGAACTGGGCTGTGTGTTTGATTCAGTAAAAAAACTGCCTGCGGATGTTGTAAGACAAAATATAACTAACGCTGGCGGGCCAGAGGCCAGTAGATACCTGCTGGATCTTTGTGCCCCGTTGTCGTCATGGGCTGGGCCTGTTAAAAACAAAACAACCCTGGCAATCTACAGCCCAGTTGAAACTTGCTCGACCTGAAAAAACAATATACGTGCTCAATAAACGAGAGAATTCTGCAAGTACAGACTGATAACTGGGATGCAGCACGGATATTGTTTTTTTATCGTGATAATAAGTGCATGCACTTGTTTCGAAAAAATTGGAGAACTGGGAATTCGAACGGCGGGTGCTTATGCTACCCATCAAATAAAAATCAGGTGCCTGAAAATTTGTTTCGAAAAAAATGATTCAGCTTTATATCCACGTCGACCCTCGGCATGATGGTTGGAAGGAAATGCAAGTTCATACCAAAAGATCGTTAACAACAATACCAACTTGCGGACGACAAGGTAGTACAACTACCAATACCAAACTAACTTATAATCTTTTTACTCCTAGCCCTAGTGTTCGTCTGGTAGAAAATCTTGCAGAGGACCAGCTCCCGCTCCTTCTCTTGCTCCAGGTCCCCGAGGTGGTACTGGTGCATCACCCAGTTGGTCCTCTGCTGGTCGAAGTTCTTGTTGGTGTGCTGCACTAGAACCTTTTTTGCTGCCCGTCTGCCGGCCGTTGACCATCACTGGCAAGGTATTGCCGGTCTTGTGCCACATCGCGTGCATGCCGCACTCTGACTGTATCTTTTGACGCGTCTACGTGCCCCTTTTGAACGCCCTAGAATTGCGCTGGAAGAAATGCTTCCTTAGGCCACTCAGTGTGATACCTGCAGTATTGTGGAATACAGGTTTTAGTGTACCTAGTTGGCATTTTCATAACATCTTTGGCATGTTGCAGTCACTTGTTTCACTTTTTATTAACTGTCAAATTGTAATTGCTTCACCAAGTCTGCGTGTAAAAAGAAAAATAGAGCTATAAACAAAGGAATATGTTTGTGCAAGTAGACGGTCAATCAGTGTCTTACCTGGAAGTTTCTCAGGTTGGGTGTAACATATGTCGTGCTCGCTGTCGATGGTTGGTATGAACAAATCGATGAGAGACTGAAATCTCGCGCCGTCAGCACTCACTTTGGCCTCAAGTTTCTCAGGTTGGGCCAATCCTTCTTCGACTTGCATCGGTAATTCCAGAATACCCGAACACGCCACCGGGATTCTTGTGTCACCTCACGCGCAGCGTGTTGTCACGTCAATTCAATGTGTGGACATGATGAATAATTTCACCGACGCATACTAGTACTGCTACTATACTACTTAGTAGTCGTATTTAGTGTCACAATTTATACATAGGTTTAACTAACAAGTACGCACTTGAAGCCTAACTGATATATGTATCTCCATCATCATTATTAGTACATCCTACGCAGGTGAGTTAGGATGCACTTGATCCCAGGAAGGTATCTATCCTTCAAACTAGAGGTGTGCTTCAAACTAACAACAGTACATAATATCCATCAAAAGAGGGCCGTGCTACAGCAGCAGAATACATGGCTCAGTCTAGATATCAGCATGAATTAAGTTGTGCATATTTGTTGTTGGCATGAACCACATCGCCGCATGTCGGGTTTGCAAAAGCCATCCATCGCATGGAAGCTTGATGCCTTTCACACACTGAAGATTATCTGGCAACAAGTTGTGTCGACGAATCTCTGGATATGGTGATTCATGAAACCCATGGTATGATGTGTAAACACAGCCCCCCCCCTCGTGAATGGAAGTTGCATAGCACAGTAATCATCGCCGGTGATATGATCGATGATTGGTTGGATGATCGGACAATTGAGCCCGAGGAACAAGGAGTGGTTGCCGAGGCTGTAAACCCGCCTCCAGTTGAATACGCCTGGCCCAACGGAGCTGGGATCTTTCTTGAACACGAAGCAGGCATAGCCATCAATGTCACGAACGCCCCACGCATTGTACTGCATGTGGTTTGATGTAATGGTTTGGTCAATTTGGTACGTGCGAATGAGCATCAAATGACCACCGTCAGCTAACGAGCGATAAACCACCACCCATCGGCTGGTATGATTCCAGGTCCTGGAATCATGAAGGCCAGCGCATTTGCGTCTGCTGCAACAATTCAAATTGGAGACCAAAAGGATAAAAATAAACAATCATGTTCAGAGTATGTGTGGAATTAAGATTATTATAACATTGACACATATCATAGACAGAGAATTGCAATGTCGTGGTCATAATCATACCCCAAGTTCAAAAAATAAGCCAATGGCTTTCATTTTTTAGCAATATGTCATGGTTCAAACATCTTGTAACAATGAGAGGAAAACAGCTATGACAGCGCCTACTCATATTCTACCATAGCACTTACTACTACTGTTCTCATATCAACTCTAAGCAATAACATGCGTTGTTACAAAAATCTTGTAAACAAGAGTAACATATAGCAATCATGATGTTATGCTCATAATATGTATTCTAACAATCATTAGATGCCAATTGTTCTCATATGAACTCTAACAATAACATGTGTGGTCATAAGAATCTAGGAAATGAGAGGACCATATAGCAATGATGTGGTTATAGACATGCTATGCATTCTAAATTTGTAACAAATGAACAGGCAGTCATATTCATAAGGTAAAGATGAGATGAGATAGAACAATTACACAACGATAGATTCCACCAGTATAGGTAGCCAATCTATGCGTTGACCGCATAAATGATGCCATCATGCACTATAGCATCAGACAGAAATGTTTCCTCAACAGGATTGATGATGAGCCATAACCATGTATGGTGACCGGATTCCAGATAGACTAATCCCTTGTTGAACAAGGCAATGAGCTTGTAATCCATGTAGTCTTCTGATGGTGTGGGCACTTCGCAGATTACAACTTTCTACAAACAGAGGTCGAGCCAATAGCTTGACGCGTCTCGTGCGTAGTAGGCAGGAGTGTCCGGCGGGCCGTGAGGCTCGATGGTGGCGGTATCCAAAGATGGAAGGGTGATCTCTCGCTGGGTGTAGATATCCACAAGACGCCATGGACTACCAGATTGGTGTATGAGGACGACCCAGTTGGCCTTCATGCCCGCCCAGTAGTGGTCGTGCATGAAGGGCAGGTGGACGGGTAGTGGTAGCATGTCGAGGGGCACCACGGCAACCTCCATAGGATCGTCAAGTCGGTGTCTGGGCCACCTGCGAGGATCGGGCATCAGCAAGCAGGGTGTCTTGAAAAGAGCCGGCCGGTTGCAGACGAGTAGACTGTACAAAGACACCGAGCATGCGGCCAGACGGACCGTGCTGAGTAGGTCCATACGACTATAGATCTGCTCCAAGAGAACATCGGGGAGGGAATTCCAATTGCGGCTCTGCGTGTCAGTCGGTTCTGCCATTGGGGTTTTCGGTGCCTGCGAGCCAGCGGGGAAGTGGATTCGGGCGGGCGAGCGAAGAAGCTTCTCCTCGTGTGGCCGAGCAGTGAGCGGGGGGATATGGTACGCGTGGGCCACCAAGGAAGATGGCGCGGGCGGGCGAGCAGTGAGCGGGGGTAAATGGTGTGCGGCCGACGATGTGGAAGAGAGGAGGAAGAAGAAGAGAGGAGGAAGAAGAGTGGAAGACGGGGAAGAAAGTGCATTCAATCTCAATTCTACTAGTACTACTACCAAGATATACCGTCCTTCAGAGTGTAAATAGTTACACCGATGACATTGTTGGGGAACGTAGTAATTTCAAAAAAATTCCCACGCACACGCAAGATCATGGTGATGCATAGCAACGAGAGGGGAGAGTGTTGTCCACGTACCCTCGTAGACCGAAAGCGGAAGAGTTAGCACAACGTGGTTGATGTAGTCGTATGTCTTCATGGCCCGACCGATCAAGCACCGAAACTACGGCACCTCCGAGTTCTAGCACACATTCAGCTCGATGACGATCCCCGGACGCTGATCCAGCAGAATGTCGGGGAAGAGTTCCGTTAGCACGAGGGCGTGTGACGATCTTGATGTTCTACCGTCGCAGGGCTTCGCCTAAGCACCGCTACAATATTATCGAGGATTATGGTGGAGGGGGGCACCGCACACGGCTAAGAGATCAATGATCAATTGTTGTGTCTATGGAGTGCCCCCTGCCCCCGTATATAAAGGAGCAAGGGAGGGAGGCGGCCGGCCTAGGAGGAGGGCGGGCCAAGGGGGGAGTCCTCCTTCCCTTGTTGGAGTAGGAGAGAAGGAAAGAGGGGGAGAGGAACAAGGAAAAGTGGGCTGCACCCCTTGTCCAATTCGGACCAGAGGGGGGGCGCCTCCTTCCTTTTGGCCTCTCTCCTCTATTCCCGTATGGCCCAATAAGGCCCATATACTCCCCGGCGAATTCCCGTAACTCTCCGGTACTCCAAAAAATACCCGAATCACTCGAAACCTTTCCAATGTCCGAATATAGTCGTCTAATATATTGATCTTTACGTCTCAACCATTTCGAGACTCATCATCATGTCCCCGATCTCATACAGGACTCTGAACTCCTTCGGTACATCAAAACTCATAAACTCATAATATAACTGTCATCGAAACCTTAAGCATGCGGACCCTACGGGTTCGAGAACAATGTAGACATGACCGAGACACGTCTCCGGTCAATAACCAATAGCAGAACCTGGATGCTCATATTGGCTCCCACATATTCTACGAAGATCTTTATCGGTCAGACTGCATAACAACATACGTTGTTCCCTTTGTCATCGGTATGTTACTTGCCCGAGATTCGATCATCGGTATCTCAATACCTAGTTCAATCTCGTTACCGACAAGTCTCTTTACACGTTCCGTAATACATCATCCTGCAACTAACTCATTAGTTGCAATGCTTGCAAGGCTTAAGTGATGTGCATTACTGAGAGGGCCCAAAGATACCTCTCCGACAGTCGGAGTGACAAATCCTAATCTCGAAGTATGCCAACCCAACAAGTACCTTTGGAGATACCTGTAGAGCCCCTTTATAATCACCCAGTTACGTTGTGACGTTTGGTAGCACACAAAGTGTTCCTCCGGTAAACGGGAGTTGCATAATCTCATAGTTATAGGAACATGTATAAGTCATGAAGAAAGCAATAGCAACAAACTAAACGATCAAGTGCTATGCTAACGGAATGGGTCAAGTCAATCACATCATTCTCCTAATGATGTGATCCCGTTAATCAAATGACAACTCATATCTATGGTTAGGAA
Organism: Triticum aestivum; assembly: GCF_018294505.1. Taxonomy (NCBI): domain Eukaryota; kingdom Viridiplantae; phylum Streptophyta; class Magnoliopsida; order Poales; family Poaceae; genus Triticum; species Triticum aestivum. The sequence goes on along the minus strand of NC_057812.1, from coordinate 90,993,746 downwards.
ACATAACCATCTTTGATCAATGAGCTAGTCAAGTAGAGGCATACTAGTGACACTTTGTTTGTCTATGTATTCACACATGTATTATGTTTCCGGTTAATACAATTATAGCATGAATAATAAAAATTTATCATGATATAAGGAAATAAATAATAACTTTATTATTGCCTCTAGGGCATATTTCCTTCAGTCTCCCACTTGCACTAGAGTCAATAATCTAGTTCACATCGCCATGTGATTTAATACCGATAGTTCACATCACCATGTGATTAACACCCATAGTTCACATCGACATGTCACCAACACCCAAAGGGTTTACTAGAGTCAATAATCTAGTTCACATCGCTATGTGATTAACACCCAAAGAGTACTAAGGTGTGATCATGTTTTGCTTGTGAGAGAAGTTTAGTCAACGGGTCTGTCACATTCAGATCCGTAAGTATTTTGCAAATTTCTATGTCAACAATGCTCTGCACGGAGCTACTCTAGCTAATTGCTCCCACTTTCAATATGTATCCAGATTGAGATTTAGAGTCATCTGGATTAGTGTCAAAACTTGCATCGACGTAACCCTTTACGACTAACACTTTTGTCACCTCCATAATTGAGAAACATATCCTTATTCCACTAAGGATAATTTTGACCAATGTCCAGTGATCTACTCCTAGATCACTATTGTACTCCCTTGCCAAACTCAGGGCAGGGTATACAATAGGTATGGTACACAGCATGGCATACTTTATAGAACCTATGGCTGAGGCATAGGGAATGACTTTCATTCTCTCTCTATCTTTTGCCGTGGTCGGGCTTTGAGTCTTACTCAATTTCACACCTTGTAACACAGGCAAGAACTCTTTCTTTCACTGTTCCATTTTGAACTACTTCAAAAAATTGTCAAGGTATGTACTCATTGAAAACTTATCAAGCGTCTTGATCTATCTTATAGATCTTGAAGCTCAATATGTAAGCAGCTTCACCGAGGTCTTTCTTTAAAAAACTCCTTTCAAACACTCCTTTATGCTTTGCAGAATAATTCTACATTATTTCCAATCAACAATATGTCATACACATATACTTATCAGAAATGTTGTAGTGCTCCCACTCACTTTCTTGTAAATACAGGCTTCACCGCAAGTCTGTATAAAACTATATGCTTTGATCAACTTATCAAAGCGTATATTCCAACTCCTAGATGCTTGCACCAGTCCATAGATGGATCGCTAGAGCTTGCATATTTTGTTAGTACCTTTAGGATTGACAAAACCTTCTAGTTGCATCATATACAACTCTTCTTTAATAAATCCATTAAAGAATGCACTTTTGTTTATCCATTTGCCAGAATTCATAAAATGCGGCAATTGCTAACATGATTCGGACAGACTTAAGCATAGATACGAGTGAGAAACTCTCATCGTAGTCAACACCTTGAACTTGTCGAAAACCTTTTTGCAAAAATTCTAGCTTTGTAGATAGTAACACTATTATCAGCGTCCGTATTCCTCTTGAAGATCCATTTAATCTCAATGGCTCGCCGATCAATGGGCAAGTCAATCAAAGTCCATACTTTGTTCTCATACATGGATCTCATCTCAGATTTCATGGCCTCAAGCCATTTCGCGGAATCTGGGCTCATCATCACTTCCTCATAGTTTGTAGGCTCGTCATGGTCAAGTAACATGACCTCCAGAACAGCATTACCGTACCACACTGGTGCGGATCTCACCCTGGTTTACCTACGAGGTTCGGTAGTAACTTGATTTGAAGTTACATGATCATCATCATTAGCTTCCTCACTAATTGGTGTAGTAGTCACATGAACAGATTTCTGTGATGAACTACTTTCCAATAAGGGAGCAGGTATAGTTACCTCATCAAGTTCTACTTTCCTCCCACTCACTTCTTTCGAGAGAAACTCCTTCTCTAGAAAGGATCCATTCTCAGCAATGAATATCTTGCCTTCAGATCTTTGATAGAAGGTGTACCCAACATTTTCTTTTGGGTATCCTATGAAGACGCACTTCTCCGATTTGGGTTTGAGCTTATCAGGTTGAAACTTTTTCACATAAGCAATGCAACCTCAAAATTTAAGAAACGACAGCTTAGGTTTCTTGCCAAACCATAGTTCATACGGTGTCGTCTCAACGAATTTAGATGGTGCCCTATTTAACGTGAATGTAGCTGTCTCTAATGCATAACCCCAAAATGATAGCGGTAAATCAGTAAGAGATGTCATAGATCGCACCATATCTAATAAAGTATGGTTACGACGTTCAGACACACCATTACATTGTGGTGTTCCAGGTGGCGTGAGTAGTGAAACTATTTCACAATGTTTTAACTAAAGGCCAAACTCGTAACTCAAATATTTTACTTCTGCGATCATATCGTAGAAACTTTTATTTTTGTTAGATGATTCTCCACTTCATTATGAAATTCTTCGAACTTTTCAAATGTTTCAGATTTGTGTTTCATCAAGTAGATATACTCATATCTGCTCAAATCATCTGTGAAGATCAGAAAATAATGATACATGCCGCGAGCCTCAATATTCATCGGACCACATACATCAGTATGTATGATTTCTAACAAATCTGTTGCTTGCTCCATTGTTTCGGAGAACAGAGTCTTAGTCATCTTGCCCATGAGGCATGGTTCGCAAGCATCAATTGATTCATAATCAAGTGATTCCAAAAGCCCATCAGCATGAATTTTCTTCATGCGTTTTACACCAATATGACCTAAACGGCAGTGCCACAAATAGGTTGCACTATCATTATTAATTTGCATCTTTGGCTTCAATATATGAAAATGTGTATCACCACGATCGAGATCCAACAAACCATTTTCATTGGGTGTATGACCATAGAAGGTTAACACCAAATAACATTTATTTAGGTTCAACACTAATCCCGAAAGTATAGGGAGTGTGCGATGATGATCATATCAATCTTGGAACCACTTCCAACACACATCGTCACTTCACCCTTAACTAGTCTCTGTTTATTTTGCAACTCCCATTTCGAGTTACTACTCTTAGCAACTGAACCAGTATCAAATACCGAGGGGTTGCTATAAACACTAGTAAAGTAGACATCAATAACATGTATATCAAATATAGCTTTGTTCACTTTGCCATCCTTCTTATCCACCAAATACTTGTGGTAGTTACGCTTCTAGTGACCAGTTCCTTTGCAGTAGAAGCACTCAGTTTCAGGCTTCGGTCCAGACTTGGGTTTTTCACTTGAGCAGCAACTTGCTTGCCGTTCTTCTTGAAGTTCCCCTTTCTTCCCTTTGTCCCTTTACTTGAAACTAGTGGTTTTGTTTACCATCAACACTTGATGCTTTTCTTGATTTCTACCTTCGTCGATTTAAGCATCGCGAAGAGCTTGGGAATCGTTTCTGTTATCCCTTGCATATTATAGTTCATCACGAAGTTCTACTAACTTGGTGATGGTGACTAGAGAATTCTGTCAATCACTATTTTATCTGGAAGATTAACTCCCACTTGATTCAAGCGATTGTAGTACCCAGACAATCTAAGCACATGCTCATTGCTTGAGCTATTCTCCTCCATCTTTTAGCTATAGAACTTGTTGGAGACTTCATATCTCTCAACTCGGGTTTTTACTTGAAATATTAACTTCAACTCCTGGAACATCTCATATGGTCCATGACGTTCAAAACGTCTTTGAAGTCCCGATTCTAAGATCTTAAGCATGGTGCACTAAACTCTCAAGTAGTCATCATATTGAGCTAACCAAATGTTCATAACGTCTGTATCTGCTCCTGCAATAGGTATGTCACCTAGCGGTGCATCAAGGACATAATTCTTCTGTGCAGCAATGAGGATACACCTTAGATCACGGATCCAATCCGCATCATTTCTACTAACATCTTTCAACTTAGTTTTCTCTAGGAACATATAAAATTAAACGGGAAGCAACATCGCGAGCTATTGATCTATAACATAGATGTGCTAATACTACCAGGACTAAGTTCATGATAAATTAAAGTTCAATTAATCATATTACTTAAGAACTCCCACTTAGATAGACATCCCTCTAATCATCTAAGCGATCACGTGATCCAAATCAACTAAACCATAACCGATCATCACGTGAAATGGAGTAGCTTTCAATGGTGAACATCATTATGTTGATCATATCTACTATATGATTCACGCTCGACCTTTCGGTCTCAGTGTTCCGAGGCCATATCTGCATATGCTAGGCTCGTCAAGTTTAACTTGAGTATTCTGCATGTGCAAAACTGGCTTGCACCCGTTGTAGATGGACGTAGAGCTTATCACACCCGATCATCACGTGGTGTCTGGGCACGACGAACTTTGGCAACAGTGCATTCTCAGGGAGAACACTTATACCTTGAAATTTTAGTAAGGGATCATCTTATAAAGCTACCGTCGAACTAAGCAAAATAAGATGCATAAAAGATAAACATCATATGCAATCATAATATGTGACATGATATGGCCATGATCATCTTGCGCCTTTGATCTGCATCTCCAAAGTACTGTCATGATCTCCATCGTCACCGGCATGACACCATGATCTCCATCATCTTGATCTATATCAATGTGTCGTCACATGGTCGTCTCGCCAACTATTGCTCTTGCAACTATTGCTATCGCATAGCGATAAAGTAAAGCAATTATTTGGCGCTTGCATCTTATGCAATAAAGAGACAACCATAAGGCTTCTGCCAGTTGTCGATAACTTCAACAAAACATGATCATCTTATACAACAACTTATATCTCATCACGTCTTGACCATATCACATCACAACATGCCCTGCAAAAACAAGTTAGACGTCCTCTACTTTGTTGTTGCAAGTTTTACGTGGCTCATACGGGCTGAGCAAGAACCGTTCTTACCTACGCATCAAAACCACGACGATAGTTTGTCAAGTTGGTGTTGTTTTAACCTTCACAAGGACCGGGCGTAGCCACACTCGGTTCAACTAAAGTTGGAGAAACTGACACCCGCTAGTCACCTGTGTGCATAGCACGGCGGTAAAACCAGTCTCGCGTAAGCATACGCGTAATGTCGGTCCGGGCCGCTTCATCCAACAATACCGCCGAACCAAAGTGTGACATGCTGGTAAGTAGTATAACTTATATCGCCCACAACTCACTTGTGTTCTACTTACATCAACGCATAAAACCTGGCTCGGATGCCACTGTTGGGGAACGTAGTAATTTCAAAAAATTTCCTACGCACACGCAAGATCATGGTGATGCATAGCAACGAGAGGAGAGAGTGTTGTCCACGTACCCTCGTAGACCGAAAGCGGAAGCATTAGCACAATGCGGTTGATGTAGTCGTACGTCTTCACGGCCCGACCGATCAAGCACCGAAACTACGGCACCTCCGAGTTCTAGCACACATTCAGCTCGATGACGATCCGCGAACTCCGATCCAGCAGAATGTCGGGGAAGAGTTCCGTCAACACGACGGCGTGGTGACGATCTAGATGTTCTACCGTCGCAGGGCTTCGCCTAAGCACCGCTACGATATTATCGAGGATTATGGTGGAGGGGGGCACCGCACACGGCTAAGAGATCAATGATCAATTGTTGTGTGTATGGGGTACCCCCTGCCCCCGTATATAAAGGAGCAAGGGAGGGAGGCGGCCTGCCTAGGAGGAAGGCGCGCCAAGGGGGGAGTCCTACTCGCACCGGGAGTAGGACTCCTCCTTCCCTTGTTGGAGTAGGAGAGAAGGAAAGAGGGGGAGAGGAACAAGGAAAAGTGGGCTGCACCCCTTGTCCAATTCGGACCAGAGGGGGGGCGCGCACCTCCTTCCTTTTGGCCTCTCTCCTCTATTCCCTTATGGCCCAATAAGGCCCATATACTCCCTGGCGAATTCCCGTAACTCTCCGGTACTCCGAAAAATACACGAATCACTCGGAACCTTTCCAATGTCCAAATATAGTCGTCCAATATATCGATCTTTACGTCTCAACCATTTCGAGACTCCTCGTCATGTCCCCGATCTCATTCGGGACTCCGAACTCCTTTGGTACATCAAAACTCATAAACTCATAATATAACTGTCATCGAAACCTTAAGCGTGCGGACCCTACGGGTTCTAGAACAATGTAGACATGACCGAGACACGTCTCCGGTCAATAACCAATAGCGGAACCTAGATTGTCATATTGGCTCCCACATATTCTACGAAGATCTTTATCGGTCAGACTGCATAACAACATACGTTGTTCCCTTTGTCATCGGTATGTTACTTGCCCGAGATTCGATCGTCGATATCTCAATACATAGTTCAATCTCGTTACCGGCAAGTCTCTTTACTCGTTCCGTAATACATCATCCTGCAACTAACTCATTAGTTGCAATGCTTGCAAGGCTTAAGTGATGTGCATTACCGAGAGGGCCCAGAGATACCTCTCCGACAGTCGGAGTGACAAATCCTAATCTCGAAATATGCCAACCCAACAAGTACCTTCGGAGACACCTGTAGAGCACCTTTATAATCACCCAATTACGTTGTGACGTTTGGTAGCACACAAAGTGTTCCTCCGGTAAATGGGAGTTGCATAATCTCATAGTCATAGGAACATGTATAAGTCATGAAGAAAGCAATAGAAACAAACTAAATGATCAAGTTCTATGCTAATGGAATGGGTCAAGTCAATCACATCATTCTCCTAATGATGTGATCCCGTTAATCAAATGACAACTCATGTCTATGGTTAGGAAACATAACCATCTTTGATCAACGAGCTAGTCAAGTAGAGGCATACTAGTGGCACTCTGTTTGTCTATGTATTCACACATGTATTATGTTTCTGGTTAATACAATTCTAGCATGAATAATAAACATTTATCATGATATAAGGAAATAAATAATAATTTTATTATTGCCTCTAGGGAATATTTCCTTCAGACATGTGGGTCTACCACAACAGGGCCCATATGTCAGTTAATGGAGGACAGAGGTGTGTAGGCATATTGGCGGAAGCATGCTCTACTCGCAAACATGATGGCAGTACTGGGTAAGGTTGATTTAGTAACACCAAGAGGCTGGTTCAGCTTATTAATTACGTGTCCCATTTGCTGCAGTGTGTATTGTCACTTCACTGCGAAGACTAGTTGAATAGTTCTCTCTGACCGAGATAGGGAATAAATGGATCGCGAGGACTTCCTTTCTACAGTATCCCTATGCCTCTACGCTCACTTCACTCATTTTGCCCCGTACCTAGTCACTTGTTGAAATCTGTAGAAAGACAAATACTCCGTATTTGAGATTAGAGGGAGGCTTTTACTCCGTACTGCTCCCTCCGTTCCAAAATAGATGACTCAACTTTGTACTATATTTGGGAACAGAGGGAGTATCACCATATGGAGGGAACAGAGGAAGCTTGAAATATGAACATGTCAATGGGAGGGAGTAAGCCCCATGCATGCATGCATGCATGCAACATGCAACACTCACACGTACACATGGACGCACGCAACACTCACGCACCCATGCGGCACACAGCACACGACGCAACACACACGCTCACGCTCAAGTGCTCAACCTACTCCCTACGTCCGTGAAAGAATGTACATTTAGAGATTTACACATTGACCAGGGCATAATTAACGCCCAAAAGTAGCTGACTTATGTGTGCATGCGACCATTGAGATAAGAAGATTAAATGAAGGCCGTTGCATGCTGTAATTAAGGATAGACATGTAGCCTATACCTACAGCACAAGTTGGTGCATTAGTCAATCAATATCGATTTAGTAGATTAAAGGCTAATGCATTGGAAGTGTAGATGTACATCATGTAGTACACTCTTTGTTGGAAGACCGAGGGAGGACACGTGCATGCACTCACATACACAGCCAGGGCGGTTCGCGCGCAAGGGTTGGACTCGTGTCGCGCCTGCGTAAAGTTTTGTTTAACTGATTTCTTTGCTCTGCCAACTGACAGGTGGGACCTAGAAACAAGGTGACAATTTAACCAGTCAACAAAGTGCCACGTCGACTATGTGGCCGGTTAGTAGGGTGCAATACGGTGCTCTACGATGAGCTAGTGATCGCATAATTGCCGCAAAACTATATATAGTGACCGTAAAGAGCGTACTGTTACATACGTTGACCGCCAGTGTATTTTTCTCATTTCAAATTAAGCCATATTAATCGGAAAGGACGCAGTATGGACTACTACTAGTAGTACTAGTATTGCTTTGATGTGTCCCATCAACTCGCCGAACGAGGAGAAGCTTGCTTACTATGCCTCTCCCTCGCCCACGCGTGCGGTGGTTCGCATGACGAGGAGAGGGTTTTGACTACAGCGCCCTCTCCCTCTCCCTCGCCCTCGCCCTCGCGGTGGACGTGCAGCAGTTCAATTGGTGTCAGATTGCCAGAAGCATATTGTACTGTAGTATCATCATTGTTGGACCTTCCGAAGAGGCGAAGAGCCAAGTGCAAGGTTCACACGAGTACGAACTGTTGAACCTCCCGAAGAGGCAAAGAGCCAAGAGCAAGGTTTTATAGGAGTTGTTGTCCTAGTAGGAGTGTACTAGTATAACTATAGCGAACGATGATACTGTATGATGCCGCCACGTCACGTATATCCAAAGTTGTGCCACCTTTTTTTCTCAAAGAGCGTGTTGGAGCCCGTGCAACAACCACACAAGTTGCACGTAGACATAACACATTTACTAGTAATAAATTCTAAAGGACAAATGCAAGTATGCCACACAAGTTCATCTCCAACTCATGTGATAAATTTGTGCACGACTAGTCTACATATATTCACAGCGCTATCGTTCACAATTACCGTACTCCACTTACACGTTATAGATGGGCTACATGTCCTCCTCCAGGTTCCAGTCCCAGGTGTTCTTCATGGATGGCACGATCCATAGCGGTGGGGAACGGGAATCATTGTCGCAGCTTTCTAGTCCGGTTCCACACGATGGAGACTCATCCAAGCTGAAGCGACATAAATCAGGGATAGCGTGTCCCAGCATGTCGTTCATCTGGCGGTGCGCACTGAAGACACAACCATGCTTCATGAACGGCAGGCCTTCCGTGTTGTGCACGGAAGGTGGCATCCGCTTCACAATGGGGTAGCTGTCCCCGATGAAAAGCGAGTACTCTCCAAGAGTGTTCCTCGGCACCCATGTAGCATCACTGGGGATGAACTTGGCGCCGTTCATATGGTACACGCGGCATCCCAGATCTGGACACACGGTGACGTACATAGTCAAGGTCCATGCATAACAATGTTGTGCTCAAATGTGGTGGTCAGTAATATTGTGCAGCAAATAGTACTACTCCGGTATAGAAGAAGTAAAATAATCGGCTTATTATATATAGCCACTCTTGGCTACATGGATGAGATAGTAAGACATGGAAAAACAAAAATGGTGGCAGCTAGTGGGTTCAAGTCTTCAAGGGCCTAGCTAGCTATACGCGTCCTCCAAGGTAAAAAGTACTCCTATTAGTACTACAAAGTATACTACTAGTACAACAATGAAAGAGAAGGCGAGAGGATTAAAAAATGGAATACTTGGGTAGATGGTGATGGTCCGATCGTGGTAGATTATGCGACCATGTTGCACATCAGTGGTACCATGGGTAACGACTGCTAAGATAGTTGATCCCAGTATGCCAAAGTCAGCTACAAGGTTCTAGATTAGACCAAATCGCGGATGCAAATGCACATCCAGGATCAGCGATCTTATTTTGATCGGGGGATGACTGGTCCCTGCAAAATAATGGAGTACCGTTAGGGATGCAAATGATGGTTTGTGCATTCCGTTTGTAATCTCCCGTACCATAGGATGTCAACCAGATGAAACAAGTCCCCTGGCTTGTCACCACGAAGATGCGGCCTAGATGGCGCATGGCGTCTTCGAACGTGTAGGGGTACAAATCTGCCGCCGCCAACATGAGCCAGCCTCTGCCGTTACTGCCTCCTGCATTGATGGCAATCCTTATGTCGAACACCGCGATGAGATAGTAATCGTCGTAGCCGCGTCGCTTTGTCGCCGGGTCCGCAATTGCTATCTTCTTCAATCTCATGTAGGCATCATCATACGTATTCTTGCCCAGCCAGTCCGGAAGGCCGATCCCAATGGTGGAGAAGGGGTCTACCGGAACGGCTGCACTGCTGTGGATGTTGTGCAAAATCATGGTGGTATCCGGCCGGAGGTATGCAAGCCAATCTTCGTTGGCACCGACCCAGACCTATATATAAGACGGTGGGCAGCGGAGAAATTACGGGATGGAAATGGAATAACTAAGTACTACATGATCAAACTCCATTACTGACTTGCTCATCGGACAAAATCCGACTACCTCTCAATGTCATCAACTCTAGCGGAGTCAACGTGCAACCATGGCCATGGAGCGGTGGACTATTCGAAGAATTGTCCCATAGAAGAACCTTCTCCTCGAGGACGCATGGAAGACCAACAAGCATGGCCTTTTCCCAAGCTTGTTTAAGCAGCATCTTGAAAAAGTTGGTGCAGGAAGCACCGAGTCTTGTGGCGGTGAGGACGTCGGAGCGGCGTGCGATTTCTCCCAGAGAATCGTCGTCCAAGGTCTCCCAGCCCCGACGAGGAGGAGAACCGCCTGGCGAATCCATGGGAGCAGCGACGAACTGCCTTCTCTTCGGGGGAGGGGAACTGGCGAGGAGGAGATAAGAGCGTAGTAACCGCAGGGCCTCGTCCCTTCCAACTGTAGATTGTTCCTCAGCGAAGGGGTGAGGCTATTATTTACTACTCTAAATAATAGCACTAATAAGAAATTTTTGGCACTAGGTAGTAGTTTTTGGTACCATGGAGTACTAGTACTAGCATTATGGAATGTTATGGGATTGCATTATACTGTAAATAATAGCACTAGTAAGAATTTTTTGGCACTAGGTAGTAGTTTTTGGCGTGGATTAAGAAATTTTCGGTATTTTTTTGCCATTTTTTGTACACGCCAACTAGTGTCAAAAAACGTCGTACATTATGTGACGAAGGAGTATGTACTCGTACTGTAGCAGTACTAGTACTACTTTTCTCAACTACTCCTCAAAAAAGCACCCAATTAATGCTCTTGTTTTCCTCAAAAAAGTATGTTCACCAATGCATTAATTGCAATGCATGCATGCATAAATTACATTCATTGGTCAATTTTCTCGTAATACTTGCATGCAATGATTTAATGCACCTTGGAATCTGAACATGTGATGGGAAACAACCAAATTGAGCCTTATAAAATGGAAAAACTAAAATTTTGAGATGAGCCCTATAAACCAGAAAGGAGGGAGTACTGTACTTCTAGTCTAGTCTTGTATAGTGCACCAGTTTTGAACTCTTGAATCTCAGGGCCAAGGAGCTACAGTTGGAAGTGGAGGGTACTACTGTTCTCTAGAACCATTGCTGTACTATCAATGCAGGGGAAGTACACCTGCGTAGTGGCCTAGTGGGTACTCTTGCTGCTCTATTCAGCCGCTCCTCTCACGTAGCTGGCCTACCAGCCGCTCCTCTCACGCACACACTAGCAGCCTGTTTATCAGTGACAGTTACTGCGGGGGCAGACCATTTGAGTTATTTGATACAGCGAGACTAGGCTTTTCACTTTCATTTGTGGAGGTGTAATGGATCTCGTCGAACTTTGTTAGTAGTTCCTTCTTTATGAATGAGATGAAGCAAAGCTTTTTGCCTCCGTTTCAAAAAAACACGCCAAGAGGAATTTCTTTTATAGTAGAGCCGATAATGGAGTGAAGTCCATGCATGCAACGCCACAAGCTACAGAGTAGTAGTAGAGCACTTTACATACAGAGCCATATTGCATAGTTCCCAATGCCTCGCCAGGCTTTTCTGGCTCCTCGGGCTTAATTGGGAGGCGCTAGTTTAAATATGCTACTAGCTGGAAGCTGCAAGCGAGGTGCGGCTAGGGCGAGCACGCGAACCACGGGATGCTGGGAAGGAAAACCCGTTCACGTGGCTAGGCTGTCCAGACTCCAGTGCACCCAGATTGTGGGGTCGCACGTCCGTTTGACTTCAAAACTCAAACTACCCGTGTAAAATATTGGCTCTCTGTGAAGTGTAGTACTCCCTTCGTTCCGAATTACTTGTCGTAGGTATGGATGTATCTAGATGTATTTTAGTTCTAGATACATCCATTTCTGTGATGTATCTAGATAGTATACTATTTAAAAAAAGGCCGCCATGCGTTCGGCCGGGATCGAACCCACAAAACGAGGTATACACTCCCGCGACCACTAGTAGTACTCGTTTGAGTACAACGCAACCTAGAATCGCCTTTTGTCGCTAGTAGTACGTACATTGTTCCTTACAAGAAACCCCTAAGAGCATGATTAATAGTATAGCCAGCTGCTGGCTATAAGCCAGTGCCATGTCATCTACAGCCCATCTTATAGCCAACATGTAGTAGTAGTTTATTTCTTATAGCTCGCTGACTCAGCTCTATTGTACTTGCTCTAATAATGCAAGAAACCACTAAAATGCCAAGAAACTACTACCACTTGCATACGTGGCAGACTTAAGATAAGACTACCTTATCAACCATTGTACTCCTCTTACCAACAAAAATCCTCGAGTGACCTCCTACCTCCGGCCCGTCCACCTAGTCATCCTCGGCCATGGGACGCAGATACCACCGCCGGCAGAAGGCGAGGTCAAAACCGCCGGCGATGCGGAGCCCATGTTGCGGCAGCCCGGATGCCAGCTCCGTTCGGTGCTCGCGACCGCTAGCTAGCCAAGATAGCTCCATCCAGCTGCTTGTCTGCAAGGTTTGCTAGCTAGATTGGCACGGCAGGGCGGCGGCTTGCTCGTGCGCGCCACGCTAAGGCCGGCCATCTGGCTCGAGCGAAGGCCAGCGCGGTGGCTTGCTCGCTTGTGAGTCACGCTCGGGCCAGCCTGCCAACCCGTGCGGAGGCCAGCGCGGCGTCCGGCCCATCCGGCGGAGCGGCGGCCAACTCGCTCATCACCGGCGCCACCAACGAACACGCATCAGTACTGTTTGAAGTGATGTTCAGGAAAAATAATGATTTGAGGGGGAATAACAGGATAGAAGGTCAGATGTGGGTCCCTCGTGTCAACGGTCAAACAAAATGTGTTGGTTTAAGCTGCCTCATCAGCACGGACATGTGGGCCAACCCTGTCATAAATGGGTTAAAACGAACCTAATCGGTAGGAGTACTAGGTAGTTTTTGGTGTGGATTAAGAAATTTTGGGTGTGTTTTTGCTATTTTTTGTACAATAGATTCCTCCTAGGGATGGTTGAAAGTGGTAGTTTTTTGTTAAATACTCTACATATTGTAAGTAGGAGTGAAAGTTAAGCTTTGGAAGCCAATAAGCAAGGCTAGTTACATAGTGCATATGTGTACATGATTGAAAGTAAATATCAACCATGAGTGACTAATATCTTGATGGAAAACTCGAAACTATGGAATACTAGGAAAAGAAATGCATGGTTGGAAATACTAGCAATGTTCATGTCTGTTGCAACGAATCACAATTAGAATAATACTTATTCACAAACTTGGTACAAAACACTCTAATTTTGATATACATATGTCACTAGAGATATATTATGTTTCAATTAGAATATATTCCTTGGGCTGTTTTGGTGAGGTCAGGGAGGGATGTGGTTGGTTTTCAGATACTAATTATGGGTTTTTCTGCAAATTGGTAGACAAGTGGGATGTTGGTGAGAAAAGGCAACAACTTACCTCACAATCGTTAGATGTAGATCTAATGGTCAGAAACGACGGATGGCAGACACACTAGCATCACCAACTTAGTCTTGTGTAGGAGTACTAGCAAGATCCGTGCATTACATGGAACATCAAGATGCATTTTTTTATAAAACACTTGTTGTGATTGACCCTTGCGGGAGTAATCCCATGTGTAAAAACTAATGATATCTCGAGAAATATGAGATAAGGTGAAGAGGAGTGGCGTGTGGTGGTGGTTGGTGGTCGGACTGAGCGGAGGCATGGGGATTGACGACGCCGGCAGCGGCCACCAGGCCAGTTTGTTCCAGAGGCTTCCTTTATTAATTGCTCAACAATGAGGTTTGTTGGAGATAAGGATGAACGAGGGAAGGCCTTGTCTGCAAATGTGGAGAGGGGTGCGGGTATCTTTTAGTTTAATTTCCATCCGTCAGATATAGATCGACGATCTATATTGCAAGATGGCACACGTACCATCATCACCAACTCGGTTTTTTATAAGAGAATAAATATAAGTATGGAGATACAAACGTATTATCGATACTTTCTTCCGTAAACTAGCATCTACATTCTATTCAACGCCTCGACATGTGGGGCCTTAGCACAATGACTTCTCGACTGTGTAAAATGAAGATTTTCCCGTCGCCGACAGGGAGGGGGTGACAGCGGCGCGCTTTTTGGCTTGCTCTAGTCCTAGTAGTCATACTAGGTGGTCTAAGCACATGTAGATTTATTCTTTTTCACGTCTCGTGTTCACCGTACTGCCATGATTGTTCATGAATAGACGGTAAGTTATTCATGGGGAAACCCTTGTTGAGCGTGTTTGCGAGAGAGAGAGAGAGAGAGAGAGAGAGAGAGAGAGAGAGTGCGTGTGTGATATGTTAGAGACTGAGGCAATGATAAAAGATTCTTTGTGTCTATGTGTGTGGAGGATAGAGAGAGACATGTACATGGGGATTTGTGTTGTGTAACATGGAGACACATATACATAATTAGAGAGTGAGTGTGTGAGATACACATGCGGACATGAGGAGAGATGAGGATCCAGGTAAATGGGTGTTTGTGTGTGTCTGTGTGTGTTTGTGCACGCGTTTGTGTGTGAGAGGCAGAGAGTGTATGTGGAGTAGAGAGACCACTGATGATGTAAACCTAGTATAAAGGAAGGGGGGATGGTGTGACATGTGTAGTAGCGAGATAGCACGGGTGCGGGCGGGGGGAGCAGACTATTTGGAAGAGACATCGAGTGTGTGTGTGGGAGAGGGGTGTGAGAGCGAGAGAAAGAGAGAGCTAGCGACGGTGACAGAGAGAGTGAGAGGAAAAGAGGGGGCGAGAGGGGTCGTTTGTGCCCATAAATGGCGTATAGATAGGGAGACAATGTTGATGTTGTCCGAAATTGGCCTATGAACGGAGACGCAAGGGAAGCAAGTCATCGTGTGTGTGATAGGGACTTCATGAGAGATCTAGAATAGATGGTGTAGAGAACAATGTGCGAAATCGAGAACGATTATACATTAGGGAGCTATGCAAAGAGTCATGACATATATGTATACGGGGAAAGAGCTGGGGCAGGTCCGCATATGGGAGAGATAGAAAGAGGAGAGTGGTGCACAAGGAGACAAAGTGTGCTTGTTTGCAGTGGGGGTGGTGTGTGAGGTGACTGCGCGAGAACCACATAACTAGGGAGATAGACGTTTGGGGGTGATGTTTTGTGTGTATGGGAAATATACACTCTACATAGTGCGTGTGCTTTGGTAAGAGAGATAGCGGGAGACCTAGAGAGTGAGGGAAGAGATGTGTGCATGCCCGAGAGACAAAGTGATAGAGACCTATGTTGGGGTCCGGACTTTACAAGAGAGAGGGGTGTTAATGTGCTCGTGTGTTGGTGTTTGGGGGAGAGAACGACTTCTCTGTGTGTGTGTGTGTGGTGGGGGGGTAGACTTCAGATAAAGAATGAGGTGTCTATATTTGAGGGACTTTAGCGTAATTGAGATATTGTGCACTCATGGTTGGTCAATTTGTTTCACAGTTTGTACTATGAGATAACGATACTTTTGAACATGCGTGATATACCTTGATGTACCAGAATTACAAACCTAAGATTGGAATTTTGGAATTTGACTCCATCATTAGCTTTTGAAATTCATTTAAATGGAGGTACATTTTTTAAGCCAGGATTTCGTGATTTCAAATTCATATATCAAACCTAGAGATATACACATACGGGCATGTTCAAAATTTATAATCATCCATTTTATTCATACACATACACATTTTTGCTTTTGTCATCATATTTAGGATAAACACATTTGGAATTTCATTTGAATTGAACCGTATGATGGTATTTGCTTGTAGTAGCTCAATGATCCATATTTGAATTGAATGGACAATCTAAGTTTCGAGTTGGAGACATTGATTTTCAAAACTTGCACATTTTTTTGCGTGCAAAACAAACAAATTGTCGGCCATGATATCATAGTCGGCCGTACGAGAGCAGAATACTTATAATTTTAGGCGCCAAAAGCTTTCAAACTTCCCGCTCACATCGAAATATCACGCGCCTGAAAGTTTAGCCCTGCGATATTCCTGTTTTACCCCTGCCACATGAACGGAAAAGGGCTGCTTTGGTAACTCCATTGTTTTCCCCTCTTTGCCCCCAACATTCTTCCCCAGAGCCCCGCCCCTTCCCCTCCCCGACCCCCCAACCATGGCAAGCCGCCGAATCTAGTCCTCCGCCGCAGTGGTGGACCTCACACCCCGTCGGATCTACCTTCCGCACCTTGGAACCCCCAACTGCCAACTCACCACTTCACCGGAGCCGCTTCAGCGACTAGCTTGTCCACCGCTCCAGATCTCCTTGACCGCCATCATGGTCCACCGCACCGGTCTGCTTAACTGGCGCCCTCGTCCACCACAGCATAGGCCCTTCACTGACTCCCTCGTCCGCCCCTTCGCTAGCCCTTCATACAAGCCCTCGTCCGCCGCAACAGATCCGCCTCACCGAAAGCACTGTACAACGCGCCCGCCGAAGCCTTCGTCCACTGCACCGGACCCACTCCACGGACGCCATATTCAACTCCACCGGCCCTGCTTTACCAATGCTGCAGCCTCATCAGGTTATTTCGATTTGTACTCCTTTCGGTTTTTATCTTTATCGTGCAACTGTTCACTAACCATAGATGAGCTTTCTTGTATGTCAATAGGCGCTGCAACCGTAGCATCGGAGCCGCTTCAGCGATGGTGACAGCCGGCCCAAACTCAACCGCAACACAAGCACCATCGACGATCCTTAGCTATCAAGTATGACAACGATACCCATACACCATCGAGAATCAGGTACTATTATCCAACGGCCGGCGCCTATGTTCACTTTTCTAGCATAAGCAGCGCACCTTTGAATTTCTTCAGGGCATCATTCAGTTTTTCATGAGACGCGTTATTCTGCTTGCACCTGTAGGGCCATACTTCTGGCAGTGAACATGTTACATGTGCTAAATTACATACCAGTGCACATATAGTTAATATGCTTTAGTTTTGTTCTGATGCCACCTGTTGGTTCCATCAGACTGCTTAATGTTCTCTATGCTTAATTACACATCAGCAAACTAGCATGTGGTTCCGCTGCTTTTGTTCGTTTTACCCTACATTTTCTGATGCTAGCTATTACATCACTGCTCCGAGCCTCTGTTCACTACTTGTTTGTGTGTTCTTGATCTTCCCAAGTTGCATGACTAATTTGATGCTTCTATTAATTATGGAGCTGCCAACCCCATCAAGCAAAATATTTGTTCTTTTGGGGCTGGCACCTCGAACAAGCATAAAAATATAGGGAAGCAGATATACTCTCTCCGATTCTATTTACTCTGCGCATAACTCTTGACCCGCATACCAAGGAGGGCACCGGTTTAATTTTTCTGGACTAATTTTCCAATTAATTAGGGTAGAGGCGGATGGGGCGGGGCACAAAAGGAAACCAGCGCTAGGAATTGGCAACGCGTAGACTAATACGAGGAAACTGAGAAAAAGTTATACGCAAAGTAAAAAAGAATCGGAGGGAATATTGTCGTGTATGCACACACCCTTCTTTCATTAGTTTAGATGAACCATTGATGATCAATTCGGACCAGTGCATGCGATTAAAATTAATTTTACCTAAATTGATGGTGCAGAATAAACTACAATAACTAGATTTGCAACCACGGGATGCTGACGATATCTTCAAAGAACATTGCAACAGCAGCTAGGCTTCACAGCAACATATGGTAAGCCAGTGTGTTTTAGTACATATGGAATGTAATGCGAGTGGGTTGCTTTCTTGGCTTGTGCCCTCAATGTGTAATCCTACCGAATTACAAATAGTTCAGTTGTCTGCTTTGTTGTATTGCTTGATTCGAATGCTTATCTGTTGTTACGCTATACCTGAGTTGGCCAATATGTCAGCAGTGCCTGTTGTACTATCGTAAAGAAATGCATGCCTATTTCATTTGAGTCCTTAACTTTTCCTCTCAACTTCATCACAAGACTGTCTTTGTAGTTTATATGAGGCCACACTGTTAAGTGCTTTCTCAGATTATTTCAACTGCTTAGATGCCTTGGCAACTTAAATATAGCGGCTGTACACTCCCTTTCAACTAGGGATGTCAACTGGGTCCGGTTTAATCCTGATTAAAGTCCACTAGTGGTATGATAGTTCAAAAGAGTTTTTGTTTTTTCGAGGAAAATGAACTAGGGAGGTAGAAAAAACTAACTAGATGGGACTGGCGGATTTCGTTCATTTTCCACTTACATCCCTAGTTTCATCTTACCATTTTAATTTCTTTTCGGCTGATGCTGCTTCGAACCATTTAAATATAGTTTGCCATGCTCGGCAATAATTCGTCCATCGTTTACCATGTAAGCTTACTGCCTGGATCATACGATAACTATCTCTTACTGTTGTCCAGCGGAAACCTTTCAGGATGCCGTTCACACTAGGACACAATGTACAAGCCCAGAATCTATTTGTGGAAGCAGTGCGCCATCCATGTTACCAGATGGTAGCAGTTCAGAGGCAACACCGCCGGAGAGCAGTCTGAGCACAGATATTATAGTGCTTGAGGCTCTACTAGAGGCAGAAAGAGATGGTGTGGCTGCCATGAATGAGGTAATCTTTATCTTGAGGCTGGAAATTACGGAATTAGCGGCACGCATTATGCAAGCAACCCAAGAATTGGAGGAAGTAAGAATGTTGCATTTAAAGATGGAGGAGGTCCTGCTGTTTCTGCTATCTGAAGCCCAAGATAATCCCGCTTCTTCTTTAGATACCAGTTGAAATTTTCATTAGATTATTGTACTTGCATGTTGTGTCATGTCTCTGAATGGATTATGTTGCAAGACCCCCTATGTTGTCCATGTGTTGTAATGATCCGAATTTTTTAGGCGAGGTAATCCTCAGTACTTGTATGATTGACATAAGGTGAACTGTTTTTCGTGTGAGCATATTGTATTGGATGAAATAACTGTTTGACTCAGAGTGTATCCAACCTACTGAATTCGAAGATCACGACATTTCTAAATCAAAATCATATATAAAGGTGGAATAAATCTTTGTTGTGGTTTTGAAGAAATAAATAACAAAATGTATAATTATCTATGGATATTCGTAATCGAATACAAATTGGATTTGAATTTAGTTTGCCAGGTCCCAAGGCAAACGTGAATGCTAATTCTCCCAAGTTTTGAACGAAGCGGCTAAACACCCACTATAATTTGCGGGCTGCCCGAAGCAAGTGTTTGCGAGATGGAAATTACTATCTACCCCTGACACTTGACATCCTTATCGACAGGATTTACACTGCTGTCGATAGGGGTAGACTAGTAACTTCAATCAGACGTGACACGACGACCTCTGAGCCCATTCAGACACGGTGGGCGCCAAACGTGGGCGGCAAAACACATTTGATTCAAGCTCATCCGAAAGACATGTGTCTCTTCCTCCATTTCCCCATTCATACACGGTGGGCGGCAAAATAAACTCTCCTCATCCGAAATTGATTTAGGCTTATATTTTAAATAGGGGCAGATGTGTAACTTCCATCAGACATGACACAACCGCCCTACCTGTCAGCCCCGTTCATACACCGTGGGCGCCAACCGTGGGCGGCAAAACACCCTCTCCTCGCCCGAAATAGTTATCGACAAATATTTGGGAGATGCGAGATTACCTCCTATCCCCAACCGACGTGATGTCCGAAATTTTAAACGGGGGATAAGTTCGTAACTTTCCCCCATTTCAGAGAAGCGCGTCCCGAAGTTTGAGATCCCCCTCCCCTCCATTTCCTCATTCATACACCGTCGGCGGCACGACAACCTCCGCACTGCAGCCAGCCTCCTCCGTCCGCCACCCCATCCTCCACCTTGCCGGATCCGCTACACCTACCCCGTCATCCACTGCAAGAGATGGACGTCTCTCATCCATGGCGCTGGACCAGGATCCTTTCATCGCCTCCTCTCGCATCATCGGCACCGTCGTCCACCTTGTCATTGCCGCTCCTACGACCGCCTCGTCCACGGCAATAGGATATATTCCCGACCCGGCCGTTTGCCGTCTAAAGTCTTTTTCCCCGCCGCCGACAGCCATCGCACCTGCAGCACCCTCAACGTATCAGCATAGGCCTACAAAGCGTCGCAAGAAAGCTGGTACTCTTCCATATGTGCTTAAGTTATTGATCTCTCCTGGAAAATAGATCATAATTTGTTTACTGTACTTTTCTTGTCCGTACCAAATCGTAGTGGCTAGTTGAAAGCAAACATTGGTTGCTAAGTAGCTTTGTCCGGTTTGCACCTTCAGATCTGCCATGGCACGGGCACTATACTCGTAAAGCCTATGTTTTCCCCCCTTCATATTCACTACCATCATCGTAGGTGCTTCGTGTCGTGCTAGCACTGCTCCTCAAGACCTCAACCCAAAGCTTACGTGTTGAAATACGAATCTAATATGATGCTAATATCAATAAAACAGAGAACCTTTAATTGGTCACCTAATGTTCCTATATTCGTTTCGAAAAGCATGTGCGCCACCCACTGGTCCAGCTAGTTCCACTTTCCTGATTTTTCTCTTGATGCTTAGGGTTTTCCCCTTTTATATACTCTACTATGATCTGCGTAGGTGCTTTCTGTCATACTAGCATTACTCCACCCTTGAAGCTAAACAACACAACACTCAGAATTCGAAAGCTTAGTTGTTCAAATATGATTGTGATATGATACTAATATTAGTTAACCGACACATTTAATTGGTTACCTAAAGGTCCCACTTGAGTTTCCAAATGCATGTCGCGACATATAGAGAGACAGCATAATTGCATTTCTTTGTCACTTGTTGACCGTACTTTCTTGTCCATACCAAATCTTAGTTGTTATTTCAAAGCAAACATCGGTTGCTAACTACCCTTTGCACGGTTTGCAGCTTCAGATCTGCCATCCCACTGCCACGGTCAACAATGTACTCATCATGCTTATGTTTTCCCCATTTTATGATGACCACAATCAGCCTACGTGGTTCGTGTCGTAATAGCACTGCTCCACCCATCGAGCTAAACAAGCTTAGTTGTACAAATTCATATCTGATATTATTGCTGATATTAGTAAAACTGAGAGATGTTTAATTGGTTAGCTAAATGTTCCTACTTTAGTTTCGAAATGCATGTGAGCCACATATGGAGAGACCGGAAAGAATAGTATTTCTCTGTGCGCTCTGGTTCATCATGGGTGGCCAACCGACATTGTATTAAAAGACTTGTAATATCTTCAACCCGCTTGCTCTTCTGCTCTTCTTTAAGATGATACTCTTCTCCTGTGGTCAACTGGTCAGGTCGAGTTGTTCTCCCTTAGTATATTTTGAATCTGTCAGGTCAGGTCAACTTGTTCTTCTTTACTATATGTTGAAGCTATCATCTGCGAAGTGTCATCACTTCTGGAGCTCTCATATTTTGAGTAGTAGGCCACATTATATTAATGCACACAACAAATTACAGCATGCATGGCATCTTTTAAAAGAATTGCAGAGATAGCACAAAGGGTTTTACAGGGAGGTAGTATTGGATTAGAATCACTTCTGCATTACAAAGAAAATCTCACTTGTTTTTATGTTTTCATGCATGTCAGATATTGAACATTATCAAAATGAATATGAGAATGGGCGCACGAGAGGAATATTGCGGAACGATCCACTAGCTATCAAACTTGGCATGGTGGAGGATGGCCTATCTTATTCACCCATCAAGGTGCTTGCTCTAACTTTGCAAAGTTGTATTGGTCGCACATATTTTGCATCTGACCTCTTGCATTACTTCTACTTTGTTACACCGTCTGCTTAGTTTAAGCATCATATATGAGTATATGCCATAACTATCCATTTTCTGTACCTATTCCATGTGTCGTCACACTATGTGTTTCCAGTCAGATGTTATTCTTTCGTAATAGGTGTCCAAAAGGAAGAGGGTGAGTGCAGGTCGTCAAGGAGTACAAACTAGGTATTTGGAAAAGGTAGTGATACCTGTTAAATCAGATAGATCAACAGCCACAGAAAACGCAGGCCCAACTGTACCACACTTTACCCCTACTCTAGTGGCCAAACCCCTATTAGAACTGCTGGGAGCCCAGCGCCGGGTACTGTCTATGATATCAATTTAAAATTTGAACTCCTAAATTTCTGCTTGTGCCTTACCTTCTCTCTTGTATGAAAACTAATTTCAGATGAATCTCCTTGCTCAAAGGATCATACAATCTCAAAACAATAATGGGCTCTGCATTGCTCTTGTCAGTACCTCTCTCTCTCTTTTGCCTTGTGACGCTGTACTTAATTAATTGCTATTTGATTATGTATCATCAGTCTGCACTTGATCTTCATTATCCTCTGTTTCTTCCAATATTATTTGATCTATATTTACTCTTTGCAAAATGTAGAATAATGGCAACGCTTATAAAGAATTTTCTTTGGGGAATTTATTGAATTATCCTTCCATCAACATGGAGAAGGGCTTTGTCCAGCCTTTGTTAACATGTAATGTAAGTTCATCCTTCTCAAGCCTTCAAACTTTGTTCTAGTATAGATTAGGATAGGCATCATTTCCTCCACTCCTGTTTGCTTTGCTGTTTACATCTGATTGGATGTTTGCAACAACTACCAGTTCCAAATTATAGTTGTAAAAACATGTTCCTTATGCAGAACAGATCCATTTATTTGCTTATATAATTGTGAAACCTGTTACGTGTCTCCTTGTTTCTCTTTCAGACTCGTATCTCTTACGTCAGGCAGAACTTTAGGGAAGATAGTGAGCCAAACCATTTTGAGGACAGCGAGATGACCCCAAGGTCCTGTCTTGATGAAGACAGTGAGTTGAAGCTACTCACCAGCAGGTGTGAGACAACCTTTGTGCAGTCGCTGCCTCAATCAGTTCGACTTCTTCAGTCTCAACTTAAAGCGGAAAGGCTTGCTTCAGCTCAGCTCCGACTTGAAGTCAAAGATGCAATGAAGATGTTAGAGGACTACCGTGCGCACCATCATGCCTTAAATCTAGTGTTGATGCATCTATCGTTGACACAACTGAGGTCTACTCAGCTTCTTCAGCTGTTTGGGGGGCGACCTGGCCAGGCCTAGTGCCTTCTGAAGTGCTCTCGGTTTTGTATATTCTTTTGTCGACGCGTTTATTTGCACTGGTGGCGAACTTTGATGCCCAGTGGATGTAATATGTGTGATGGTCGTGATAGCCTAGCGTAAGTTGCTTGCTTATTTATTTCCTTGTTGTCTTGTTTATTTGTTTGCTTCTAGTCATTGCAGTTCTTTTTCCGCGGTTTGCTAGTGGCTGCATTAACCTATTTTTTAAAACTAGGCCACAATAACATGGGCTGATATTTACTGTGGTGACACTGGGCCTCCTACGGGTCGTAGAAACAGTGGGCCTCCTACGGGCCATAGAAACAATGGGCCTTCTATGGGCCATAGAAACAATGGGTACAGGCTGTATCATCAATGGGCCTTATATGGGCAGTATGATCGATGGCCAAACATGGGCCAATAACAGGCCGCATTATGACCGTAAATGGGCTAGAGTTGGAATCGTCCGTTCATGGGCCGACCATAACGGGCCATCATTAATAGGCCGTATTTGATGATGCTATGAAAACAGCCCAACGTATTAACGGACCACAAACGGGCCGACTGTAACCATGGGCTGAATTTGGCCCACAAGCAGGAAATGACAGTAACGGGCCGTAAGTAAACGAATGCTGAAAATGGGACCAAGAATAAATGGGCTCTGAGAAGGCCGAAAGATAACATGGGCTGGAAACGACCCAACGGAATAACGGGCCGTTAATGGGTATAAAGTGATACACTGTTCATCACGGGCCAGTTTCACCACAGGCCGTTAATGGGTGTAAAGTGATACACTGTTCATTACGGGCCAGTTTCACCACGGGCCGTTAGTAGGCCAAGAGTTACATAGGGCCTCATATGGGCCGAAAGACGTCATGGGCCATACATGGGCCAGAAGTGAAAACGGTCTGGAATCATATTGGATGGCCCAGATGACGCTACTGGGCCTAATTCGAATAGGGCGTAACGGGCATTTGGGTTAGCGGGCTGTAAATGGGCTATATTCGAACAGGCCGTTAACAGGCTTTCCATGGGCCGGCCCACCAGCTTTTGACCAAGTCAAACGGGCCGGCCTTTACATAGGAATGGACCTCTATTGGGTCGTGCCACGTGTTGACGTAACATAGGCGCCTATCTGACCCACTGACGAGCTGACACGTGTTTCGTCCGGCCAATAAGAATTTTACACGTGGAAATTTCCCATTGGTCGGGGCTGTTAACGGGTTATCGGATCCAAAACCCGACCCGATAGCTTAACGGTGTTCCGTTACGGTGGATGCCATGTGTCGGTCACCCTTGACGAAAGCACTTCTGTGACGCGCGATTTATCGTCATGGAAGTGGACACTTCCGTGATGATAATTTTGGTAATGTCATGGAACACTTCTACGACAGCACAGGTATGACTATCTTGATTCTGTCATAAATTTTTCATGGATGTACATGCATGACAAAAAAAAGCGACCTACTGTGACAAACACATATCATCACGGAAGTGTATTTTTTTGTAGTGGCAGTTGGCGTCAGAGGACGACCAATGCTAATGAGTTCGCTGTGCGTGAGCACAGGAGATGATACCAATTGGTGCTCGATCTGAGGAAGGACTTCATCATCTTCAACATTGTCGTGAGGACCAATGTCTTCAGCTGCGGTGGGGTCAACAGCTGGATTGTCTTCAGCTTCAGGAGCATCTGGGGAAGCAGGTTCATGAACTATGACTTGGCGTTCTTGATTTTCAGACGCAAGACGAGTCACTAAGATTGGTTCAACCTCAAGGGGCTCTGTGGGAGGAGCCCGATCTCTCTTCTTGGTTTTGCGTTTCTTAGTTGGAGGAGCATCATCAGTGGTGGCCTTGGTTTTGCGCTTTCTGGCTTCAGCTTCAGCTTCCCTTGTTTTCTTCAATTCTGAAGCCACTGTGGGGATCTTAGGCTTCGAGCCTGTCATACTGGCTGGGAAGACAATTGGATGTACTTCCTGCCTTGGTGCTTTGGGTTCTGCCACAGCTGGCTTCTTCTTCTTCTTGGCCGCCATTCTGGGGTCGATGCCTGGTCACCCCAAAGCCTTGCGCTTTTCAGCTTCATTATATCCCTGAACACATTTAGCAGCAAGATCCTTCATGCGCTCACGAGAACCTTTGGCTTCTTCACGTTTGGTTCGGAATGCTTCCTTAAGCTCATGCATCATGGTTTGGAAGTTCTGAATGTCTTCAACATTGAGCTTAGCCATATGCTTCTTGAACTGAGCCTTCTCATAATCTATCTTATGCTTCAGCTCAACAATCTTCTGAGCTAGAGCCAGCTCAGCAGCAATGGCTCCGTGGAAGGCGACGCTGAGGCCAATGGGAAGCTGAAGATCATCAAAGCTAACATTTGGGCTGTCAAACCACTCATCAATGAATGTCTTGATGATTTCAACATCAAAGAGAGGGAGCTCATTGAAGATTTCTGCCTCTTGCTTGCTCTTGATCAACTGCTCAAGAGCGTCATCGCCAAGATCGTCGTCGCTGGACAGATCAATGGCGTCATTCTCATTTCGCAGAACAGCAGCAGGGGTCAGTGCTTGGCTGGTGGGTTGTATGGGCATATTCACTTTGGAGGGCTTGGAGATGCGTGACAGATCTTCAGACTGCACACTATGTTCAGGAGGTGCAGTGGCCAGAGGCTTCACCCGTGAAACCTTTGGTGCAGGGGCATGCTTCGAAGCTTTAGGCTTCTTCAGCTTCTTTGGCTTCGGTGGTGTAGGCGCTTCGTCAGATTTAGCGTCATCTGCAGGTTGATCCACGACTGCACCTTGAACCATAATATGAGTGATGAGACCTTCCAGGTTGTAGAAGGGCCCAACAAGATTGGGTTCAGCTTCGCGTGAGCCATCAGCACGAGGAGCAGAGGGACCTGGATTGAAGTCTAATCCCCGCGACTTCTTGTTTTCTTTGGCCGAGTTCCTGGCAGACTGAAGGTTGTGCTTGAACAGATTGTCATCACGACACCATAACAATGACGATGGGTCGGCATCTACAGGCTGTGGTCCACGGACCATGCAGGGATAGAAGCCTTGTTCAATGGCTTCAGCTCTAGACCTGGGTTGAAGATTTTTGTATAGGATGTCTCCCCACGGCCGCTTGATGGCATTCTTCTCAGCATACTCCTAGGTCACAAACCTGTACTTGAACCATTGTTCTGCCCAATATCTTCGAATCCATTAGATTCGAGTTTTCCGCTGATTGTAGTCCTCCTCTGGATCTGTCTTTTACAACTCATAGAGGTCAGGAGGCAGATCTCTTGAGGTGTTACCACGATGATGTCTGCCACCCTTCCTTGCAGATTTTTCTGGTGCCATGAAGTTTAGACTGAAAGGCTTCAAAACTGTCAATGTCTTCCGTCTACTAGTCAGACAAAGAACTGGCTTCAGGAGAATTTATATGATGTTGTAAGAATTCTGCAAATGAATGCAGACTATGAGAACCAAGGGATTCTCCCACGGACATGTACTTGTGACAGCATTAAGGTGCGAGGGAAGGGGAAGAGGTCATATGCATTCTCAGAATATTTTGAAGATAAATCAGTTTAGAAGACATTGACCTCATAGTGCGAAGACATTCACTCATAGATAGAGAGTTGGTTCCAGATTTGTAAGAATCCACGAATAAGTACAAGTGAGGAATCTAACTACTTTGTGAAGCATAAGTGAACATACTAGGCATATTATGAGATGCAGTATGAAATAGATCTAACTTGTGTGAACAGAAACTGCTTGTGGTAGAAAAGGATGAATCTATCGGATCAAAGAGACTGTAAAAAGGAGGTTTTATTTACCACACGAGGAACTACTAGACGGAGTGGGAGAGGAGGCAAAGCAGTTCGATCTTCCGTGCCCTAACTTGGCGATGGAGGACACCTACGGCGACGGCGGAGAAGACGATGTCCGTGGTCGGCTTGAGGACGGCGTCGGTGAGGTCGCAGCGGCTAAGCGCTTCGTCGCCGGCGTCGTTGAGGGCTAGCGGTGGTGCTAGGGTTTGTGCGAGAGTGGAAGAAAGGATAATGACTGGGGTGAGGCCTGTATTTATAGGGACAGGGACGACACAACGTTATTACACAGGTGCCCCTGGCGGTTCACATCTGAAGGACACATGGCTATCATGCAACACATCGGAGGTTGTTACACGTTCCCACCCGCCTGGATTGTCGGGTGGTCGTTCCCACTTCTCCGGGTTTTAGGTGGAAGGATTTTGCATTGAAAACAAATTAATGTTTGTCTCTGTGTCTTTTGCTGACAAGGACGCAGAGAAGACATTTTGACAGTGTCAATAGAATGCATATGATTTGGATAGACAGACTTAGGAAAGAAGCATAGAGGGGTTAGGGTCCGATCACATTCACTTAGTTCAAAAGATTCGGCAAGAAGCCATAGCTATAAGTGAATGCTGTAGAGGACAGAAACCAAATCAGTACGTTGAGGATAAACATGAGGTCATGTTAACATTGAAGACAAACATAAAGCAAAGACATTGCAAATGTAACGCCATGCGAGAAACACTTCTTAGGGAAGAATTTGGTGGTGATGTTACCCTCCGTATAGGAAGTATTAGACCCAGACACGGCGCACAACTATCGTGGCACTCCGAAGTCAAATTCCACGTTAATGTATTCACACTCAGAATGTAAGTCTTCGTTGATTGAAGACATACGTTACTTTGTGTGTTGCACATCTAAGTCATCAACATGCACAAGTGTTAGGAAGTGTGCCTGATCACATGACATTTGAGGATTCCAAGATATTTAGCTCACACCGTAACTTGCAAAACCTCTTCTCATCCAAGGGCTCTGTGAAGATATCTGCCAATTGCTCTTCAGTGTTGACGTGTATGATATCAATATCTTCCTTCATAACATGATCTCTGAGAAAGTGATGACAAATTTCAATGTGCTTTGTCTTCGAGTGCTGAACTGGGTTGTTAGCAATCTTGATGGCGCTCTCATTGTCGCAGTAGAGTGGCACTTGCTTCAGATGAATG
The DNA here is from genome assembly GCF_018294505.1 of Triticum aestivum. NCBI lineage: Eukaryota > Viridiplantae > Streptophyta > Magnoliopsida > Poales > Poaceae > Triticum > Triticum aestivum. The sequence continues at coordinate 90,965,374 of NC_057812.1, read as the reverse complement.
TCATAGTCTTTGAGAGTTTGCTTCGTCCATAGAAGCTGAGCGCAGCAAGATCCAGCAGCAATGTATTCAGATTCAGCAGTGGAGAGAGATACACAATTCTTCTTCTTTGAAGACCAACATACAAGTGATCGTCCCAGAAAATGACATGTTCCTGATGTAGACTTGTGATCCACCTTGTCACCAGCATAATCAGCATCTGAGAATCCAACTAGATCAAACTCTGAGCCATTTGGATACCATAATCCTAGTGTTGGGGTGTGAGCCAAATATCTAAGAATTCGCTTCACAGCTAAGTGATGCGATTCCTTTGGTGCCGCTTGGAACCGGGCACACTTGCAAACACTAAGCATGATATCTGGCCTAGATGCACATAAATAAAGCAAAGAACCAATCATGGAGTGGTATACCTTTTGATCGAACTCTTTACCATTGTCGTCGGGACCCAGATGGTGTTTAGCTGGCATTCGCGTCGTGTAGCCTTTGCAGTCTTGCATTCCAAACTTCTTCGGCCAATCTTTGAGGTATTTCTCTTGAGATATGAAGATGCCGTTGTGTTGCTGTCGTATTTGAAGACCAAGGAAGAACTTCAGCTCACCCATCATGGACATCTGATATTGCTCTTGCATCATATATCCAAACTCTTCATTGTATTTCTGGTTAGTGCAGCCGAAGATAATGTCATCCACATATATTTGGCACACAAACAGCTCACCATCATATGTCTTCGTGAAGAGAGTGGGATCCAGGGAACCAGGTTTGAAGCCTTTGCTCTTCAGGAAGTCTTTGAGTGTGTCATACCAAGCTCGAGGGGCTTGTTTAAGGCCATACAGTGCCTTGTTGAGCTTGTAAACCATGTCAGGATGTTTTGGATCTTCAAAGCCAGGCGGTTGTGCAACATACACTTCTTCTTCAATCTTGCCATTGAGAAAGGCGCTCTTCACATCCATTTGATACAGAAGAATGTTATGATGATTTGCATAGGCCAGCAGTGTGCGTATAGCTTCAAGCCTAGCCACAGGAGCAAATGTTTCATCGAAGTCAATTCCTTCAACTTGAGTGTATCCTTGAGCAACGAGACGAGCTTTGTTTCTGACAACTTGACCATGCTCATCTTGTTTGTTGCGATATATCCATTTAGTGCCTATGATATTGTGCTTACGAGGATCAGGACGCTTGACCGGTTCCCATACATTATTCAACTCAAACTGTTGAAGCTCTTCTTGCATAGCTTGCAGGTTCCATGAAGGCTTCATCAACATTCTTGGGTTCAGATATTGAGACGAATGCGAAGTGCCCACAGAAATTTTCTAGTGAAGGAAATATGCCCTAGAGGCAATAATAAAGTTATTATTTATTTCCTTATTTCATGATAAATGTTTATTATTCATGCTAGAATTGTATTAACCGGAAACATAATACATGTGTGAATACATAGACAAACAGAGTGTCACTAGTATGCCTCTACTTGACTAGCTCGTTAATCAAAGATGGTTATGTTTCCTAACCATAGACAAAGAGTTGATATTTGATTAACGGGATCACATCATTAGGAGAATGATGTGATTGACTTGACCCATTTCGTTAGCTTAGTACTCGATCGTTTACTATGTTGCTATTGCTTTCTTCATGACTTATACATGTTCCTATGACTATGAGATTATGCAACTCCCGTTTACCGGAGGAACACTTTGTGTGCTACCAAACGTCACAACGTAACTGGGTGATTATAAAGGATCTCTACAGGTGTCTCCAAAGGTACATGTTGGGTTGGCGTATTTCGAGATTAGGATTTGTCACTCCGATTGTCGGAGAGGTATCTCTGGGCCCTCTCGGTAATGCACATCACCTAAGCCTTGCAAGCAATGCAACTAAATGAGTTAGTTGCGAGATGATGTATTATGGAACGAGTAAAGAGACTTGCCGGTAACGAGATTGAACTAGGTATTGATATATCGACGATCAAATCTCGGGCAAGTAACATACCGATGACAAAGGGAACAACGTATGTTGTTATGCGGTCTGACCGATAAAGATCTTCGTAGAATATGTGGGAGCCAATAAGAGCATCCAGTTTCCGCTATTGGTTATTGACCGGAGACATGTCTCGGTCATGTCTACATTGTTCTCGAACCCGTAGGGTCTGCACGCTTAAGGTTTCGATGACAGTTATATTATGAGTTTATGAGTTTTGATGTATCGAAGTTGGTTCGGAGTCCCGGATATGATCGCGTACATAACAAGGAGTCTCGAAATGGTCGAGACATAAATATTGATATATTGGACGGCTATATTCGGACACCGGAAGTGTTCCGGGGAAGTTTTGGATAAAACCGGAGTATCGAGGGGTTACCAGAACCCCCCGGGGGGATAATGGGCCTCATGGGCCTAAAGTGGAGAAGAGGAGGGGCTGCCAGGGCAGGCCCCGCGCCCCCTCTCCCCCTAGTCCAAATTGGACAAGGAGGGAGGGGCGGCGCCCCGCCCCCTTTCCTTCCTCTCCTCTCTCCCTTCCTTCCCCTCTCCTACTTGGACAAGGAAAGGGAGGGGAGTCCTACTCCCGGTAGGAGTAGGACTCCTCCTGCGCGCCTCCTACTAGGGCCGGCCGCACCCCCCTTGGCTCCTTTATATACGGAGGCAGGGGCACCCCTAGACACACAAGTTGATCCACGTGATCGTTTTCTTAGCCGTGTGCGGTGCCCCCTTCCACCATAATCCTCGATAATATTGTAGTGGTGCTTAGGCGAAGCCCTGCGACAGTTGAACATCAAGATCGTCACCATGCCGTCGTGCTGACGGAACTCTTCCCCGACACTTTGCTGGATCGGAGTCCGGGGATCGTCATCGAGCTGAACGTGTGCTGAAACTCAGAGATGTCGTAGTTTCGGTGCTTGGATCGGTCGGATCGTGAAGACGTACGACTACATCAACCGCGTTAATATAACGCTTCCGCTGTCGGTCTACAAGGGTACGTAGATCACACTCTCCCCTCGTTGCTATGCATCACCATGATCTTGCGTGTGCGTACGAATTTTTTTGAAATTACTACGTTCCCCAACAGTGGCATCCGAGCCTAGGTTTTATGTGTTGATGTTATATGCACGAGTAGAACACAAGTGAGTTGTGGGCAATATAATTCATACTGCTTACCAGCATGTCATACTTTGGTTCGGCGGTATTGTTGGACGAAGCGGCCCGGACCGACATTACGCGTACGCTTACGCGAGACCGGTTCTCCCGACGTGCTTTGCACAAAGGTGGCTAGCGGGTGTCAGTTTCTCCAACTTTAGTTGAACCGACTGTGGCTACGCCCGGTCCTTGCGAAGGTTAAAACAGCACCAACTTGACAAACTATCGTTGTGGTTTTGATGCGTAGGTAAGATTGGTTCTTGCTTAAGCCCGTAGCAGCCACGTAAAACTTGCAACAACAAAGTAGAGGACGTCTAACTTGTTTTTGCAGGGCATGTTGTGATGTGATATGGTCAAGACATGATACTAAATTTTATTGTACGAGATGATCATGTTTTGTAACCGAGTTATCGGCAACTGGCAGGAGCCATATGGTTGTCGCTTTATTGTATGCAATGCAACTGCGCTGTAATGCTTTACTTTATCACTAAGCGGTAGCAATAGTCGTGGAAGCATAAGATTGGCAAGACGACAACGATGCTACGATGGTGATCAAGGTGTCGCGCCGGTCACGATGGTGATCATGACGGTACTTCAGAGATGGAGATCGCAAGTACAAGAAGATGATGGCCATATCATATCACTTATATTGATTGCATGTGATGTTTATCTTTTATGCATCTTATCTTGCTTTGATTGACGGTAGCATTATAAGATGATCTCTCACTAAATTTCAAGATAAAAGTGTTCTCCCTGAGTATGCACCGTTGCCAAAGTTCGTCGTGCCCAGACACCACGTGATGATCGGGTGTGATAAGCTCTACGTCCATCTACAACGGGTGCAAGCCAGTTTTGCACACACAGAATACTCAGGTTAAACTTGACGAGCCTAGCATATGCAGATATGGCCTCGGAACACTGAGACCGAAAGGTCGAGCGTGAATCATATAGTAGATATGATCAACATAGCGATGTTCACCATTGAAAACTACTCCATTTCACGTGATGATCGGTTATGGTTTAGTTGATCTGGATCACGTAATCACTTAGAAGATTAGAGGGACTAGTCGCCGACCGTGCATTCGCACGGGCTTGCTTTTTAATGTAAGATATGGATATATGATATTCTGAACTACATATAAATTTAGTTTCTAGTTTACTATTTAAGACATGTGGGACTAATTTTAGTTTCCAATTCTTATTGAGCATTTCCCGATGACTCATTGATTGGTCATTTTTTAGGGTAGCAACTATCTAGTCCCGAAGCTTCATGAATTAGTACTTTTTCATTTTGTAGTTATCTGTGGTTCTTCCATAATTAACTATGTGTTTTGCAAATACATTCTAGATTGTGTATTGACAAAGTGTAGACAAAAATCTTAGTTATTTCCCTTTTGTCAGTTGTGTATTGACTATTTTTTTTTGCAAAAGTATTAATTGCTATATATATACAGTATCAATCCGATCACAAAAAGAAGGCACACTATTTTCGACATTCGAGTATGAACTTAACTTTAACCAATAAAATGTGTCTATGTCTCGTTAAAATTACATCATTAAATTCACAAAAAAGGATTTTTGACATGTATAAAAAAGCCAAGTGAACCTATCAAATGCATGTGACTTTACTTAATATATATGTAAGTTGACATAGACAATAAATGCTAAATATCAGATATTTGTTTGCAGAAGAAAATTTATTCTAATGAGCAGCATTGTATTTTAGAACAAATAAGTTCTATAGTAAGGTATCGCATGAATGTGCTTGCTTCGTGATAGATGCAAATGATCTCTGAAATAAAAAGCTATTTTTCTAAAGATTTCTTACTTCGTGATGGATGTCAAAATATTGGTATGCACACACTAAATCTGTCTTTTTTCCGGATATCTCATTATCAAATCATATACTCTAGCTTAAAACATCAATAATTAGTGTACAACATGTTGTTAAGATAAACTCCACAAACATACATCAAAGAAGAATACATGAAGTACATATATGGTAAGTACACCGATTGTACTAATGCAAACTCTATCAAATAATTAAGCTAAATGGGTTTTTTAAATAGACATAGTGAAAAAATGTATCATAGATTTATTTAGTTTAGTATGAATGATACTGTGAAATAATATTTGTAATTGAAACATCCATATTTTTATTACATGAAAAAAAGATTCACTCATCTAACTGCATAGGAACATTAATTTGATAATTAGTGCATCAGTATAATCTTACTAATAGAGCTGAAGTAAAAACTTTCTAACAGAGTTGAAGTGTCCAACCAAAACTTATTAGAATACAGAAATTATTATGACAACAACATAGTTTGTACACGAAAGGTGTAGGTGTATGTTCCACTAAAAATAACTATACATACACACTCAATTTTTTCCACTCCAACAATTTCATTGGCCTGAAAAGTAAACTAAAATAAAGTGTGTCATGTGTCCCCATAAGAATCCTCTGCCAACAAAACGATAGTACTTTGGACAATTATCAATGGTTGATCTAGCCGAAAGTGTGCTCTTCTGCAATAGACTGGAACATCACCAATACCTTGCAAAACCGAAAAGGAAAATTTCTCACAAAGAGCGTGTACTTAGACCCGACAAGCAAAGTATCAGGAAATTACATAAATTCAGAATGTAAAGACTGAGGTAGAAATCATATGCTAAAATCTTTTGATATCTGCTAAGTTCTGATATGAGGACATTATATAAACATATGTTGAACTGCAAAGGAAATACAAAATTAGGAAAAGAAACTATCCATATCGATGTGCAACAACAATATAAATCAGTTCTCACCTAAATGAAAATGCTCGCAAAGAGATGCTCTTAAAATCTCAAGTAGCTGGGTATCAGCTAAATGAAGGTAAATCAAAGAAAAACTAAAAACTTATAAGCTTCAATATTCTCTTTTTTCTAGAAAGCTTTCATGAGACCTCCATACCATTCTAGATACAGATGATAAACAAAAGGCAGGTGTCTTGCAAAACTAAATAAGATATATTGGCAATGGCAATCGGAATTGCTATCCAAAGCATCGATGAACATATCCTGCAAAATAACATAATTCAATGTCATAGATAAGGTTTGTAAATATGCGAACACATAAAAATAACAATAAACTAAGGAAGCAACAACCACATATCTTCATCTATTGTATACGTATGTGGTCCAAACATATCTAAAACTCCTATAATCAAATCCCATGCAGCAAAGCCAAATTATGTCAGTCGTGTTCTTAACTTCTTATACAAAGCATCACATCAGGCGGCCCATGCAAAAATTACAGGAAGAGAAAGAACTAACCAAAAGGAATTAGAGTAGACGCTGGCAACTCATGGCTGATTTTCCTTTCAAGTTCCTCTTACGTGCTTTGATCTGACGTGCTCCATTATTGTTGGGAAACCTCGATATCAAGCAGTCAACCTTTTTGTCATCGAATGGAGAAGGCAGACACGCGGTAAGCAGCCATTGGATGGCAAGTTGAGAGCACTTTGTGAGATCGGCGTGTCTGGCAGCAAGACTCTATGGTCGGAGGGGAGTATGAGGAGTCTGGGCAGCGCTGCAGTGTATATTTATGCACACATGATTTTGTGGTTGGAGACGAAGCAAACATAGGCTTCCACCGTCGGCGTAGCGCACAACCTGGACGATACGGAGATCATGTAGACTTTATCATCGCAGGGGAGTACGCAGAGCCTGGGCAGTGCTGCAGTTGATAAGTATATGCACACATGATGAATTCCTTGTTGAACACGAAGCAAACATGGGCTGCCGCCATCATCGTAGCGCACAATGAGGACGATGCGGAGATCATGGAGAAGAAGAGATCCTCTGATCACAAAGAGATGGTTATCATCTGCGATTTTTTTTGTAGGGTCAGCTGCGATTAAATTTAATCGACTCGCAAGGAAAGCCTTTTCCTTTGCACGTCTATGTAGGAGATAATTGAAAGTTAGTTTCCTTTTCTGTTTTTGCATGCAGACATATACAACATTTTTTAGGAAGCCTTCTGCCTTGCACGTTTTCAGGACATAAACCAAGCCTGCTAGATTTATACTACTAAAGAAATAATTAAAGTTAGTTTCTTTTCTTTTTTTTCATGCACGTAGGTAACCCATGTGAAAAAAAATATCTATTGTGCGCCAACAAATCTTTTTTTCTGAAACTATGCGTCTACAAATCTGAACGTGAGGTTTTGTATAGAGTCCATAGATAGATATATTATAGATCAATTTTTGGGGACTAAATCTTGCCGTTATAATTCGACCCCACTAATTTTTTTTGAGGAACCGATAGCACTAAGATTGGTGCTTGGGAATTTCTCTAATTTCTCCGATAAACGTGGCACATATATGGTAGTAGATCAAACCTGGATCAATCTATCCCTGTTGCGAAGAGTGCGAGCGGTGGAGTACCAGAGAAGCATAAGGCGGCTACTGTAGCAGCCGATGACAACGTACCGGAAGGGGCGGTCGTGTAGTGGAAGCTTGATGGCGCAGGAAAAAACAGGCTTGGTACACCATTGAAAGCCATGGACTGCTCTTTGTGGAGGCGACCTTCAAGACGAAGATATGGGTTGTTTTTCAGTGTAGGGGTGGCAAGGAATTGACGTGGAAATCTGGTGCATTTTTTATAAAACATGGACTATGTTTAATCTAGATCGTGGTGTAGTTGTACAAAACTTGGACTCTTTTCAAGAGAGAGACGTGAGAGTTTGAGGGTGGGCTGTTGTACAAAACTTGGAGTCTTTTCAAGAGAGGGACGTGAGAGTTCAAGGGTGGGCCCTTATTAACTTGGTCGTGCAACTTGGATGGTAGTAGTAGATAGATTGATATATGTTTTTCTTCTTATTTTTTACAGTTGAGAAAATCATTTTTTTCTTAGGATTTTATGGTTGGATCTACACCGTAATAATTCGGTCCCACGCTAGATGAACGGCTCGTAAAATCTAATTTACGTGGGAATTTTTAGGAAGTCTAGAATTAGTATAGGTATATAGAGAAACGTGAGAGTTTGAGGGTGGGCTGTTGTACAAAACTTGGAGTCTTTTCAAGAGAGGGACGTGAGAGTTTAAGGGTGGGCCCTTATTAACTTGGTCGTGCAAGTTGGATGGTAGTAGTAGATAGATTGATATATGTTTTTCTTCTTATTTTTTACAGTTGAGAAAATCATTTTTTCTTAGGATTTTATGGTTGGATCTACACCGTAATAATTCGGTCCCACGCTAGATGAACGGCTCGTAAAATCTAATTTACGTGGGAATTTCTAGGAAGTCTAGAATTAGTATAGGTATAGATAGATAGATAGATAGATAGATAGATAGATAGATAGATGTCTTCCTAAGTGGGAGTTCTTAAGTAATATGATTAGTTGAACTTAAATTTATCATGAACTTAGTATCTGATAGTATCTTGCTTGTTTATGTTTGATTGTAGATAGATGGCCCGTGCTGTTGTTCCGTTGAATTTTAATGCGTTCCTTGAGAAAGCAAAGTTGAAAGATGATGGTAGCAATTATACGGACTGGGTCCGTAACTTGAGGATTATCCTCATTGCTGCATAGAAGAATTACGTCCTGAAAGCACCGGTGGGTGCCAGGCCTGCTGCGGGAGCAACACCAGATGTTATGAACATCTAGCAGAGTAAAGCTGATGACTACTCAATAGTTCAGTGTGCCATGCTTTACGGCTTAGAATCGGGACTTCAACGACGTTTTGAACGTCATGGAGCATATGAGATGTTCCAGGAGTTGAAGTTAATATTTCAAGCAAATACCCGAATTGAGAGATATGAAGTCTCCAATAAGTTCTATAGCTGCAAGATGGAGGAGAACAGTTCTGTCAGTGAGCATATACTCAAAATGCCTGGGTATAATAATCACTTGATTCAATTGGGGGTTAATCTTCCAGATGATTGCGTCATTGACAGAATTCTCCAATCACTGCCACCTAGCTACAAGAGCTTCGTGATGAACTATAATATGCAAGGGATGAATAAGACTATTCCCGAGCTCTTCGCAATGCTAAAAGCTGCGGAGGTAGAAATCAACAAGGAGCATCAAGTGTTGATGGTCAACAAGACCACTGGTTTCAAGAAAAAGGGCAAAGGGAAGAAGAAGGGAAACTTCAAGAACAGCAAGCAAGTTGCTGCTCAAGAGAAGAAACCCAAATCTGGACCTAAGCCTGAAACTGAGTGCTTCTACTGCAAGCAGACTGGTCACTGGAAGCGGAACTGCCCGAAGTATTTGGCGGATAAGAAGGATGGCAAGGTGAACAAAGGTATATGTGATATACATGTTATTGATGTGTACCTTACTAGAGCTCGCAGTAGCACCTGGGTATTTGATACTGATTCTGTTGCTAATATTTGCAACTTAAAACAGGGACTACGGATTAAGCGAACACTGGCGAAGGACGAGGTGACGATGCGCGTGGGAAATGGTTCCAAAGTCGATGTAATCGCGATCGGCACGCTACCTCTACATCTACCATCGGGATTAGTATTAGACCTAAATAATTGTTATTTGGTGCCAGCGTTGAGCATGAACATTATATCTGGATCTTGTTTGATGCGAGACGGTTATTCATTTAAATCAGAGAATAATGGTTGTTCTATTTATATGAGTAATATCTTTTATGGTCATGCACCCTTGAAGAGTGGTCTATTTTTGATGAATCTCGATAGTAGTGATACACATATTCATAATGTTGAAGCCAAAAGATGCAGAGTTGATAATTATAGAGCAACTTATTTGTGGCACTGCCGTTTAGGTCATATCGGTGTAAAACGCATGAAGAAACTCCATACTGATGGACTTTTGGAACCACTTGATTATGAATCACTTGGTACTTGCGAACCGTGCCTCATGGGCAAGATGACTAAAACACCGTTCTTCGATAGTATGGAGAGAGCAACAGATTTGTTGGAAATCATACATACAGATGTATGTGGTCCAATGAATGTTGAAGCTCGTGGCGGATATCGTTATTTTCTCACCTTCGCAGATGATTTAAGCAGATATGGGTATATCTACTTAATGAAACATAAGTCTGAAACATTTGAAAAGTTCAAAGAATTTCAGAGTGAAGTTGGAAAACATCGTAACAAGAAAATAAAGTTTCTACGATCTGACCGTGGAGGAGAATATTTGAGTTACGAGTTTGGTCTACATTTGAAACAATGCGGAATAGTTTCACAACTCACGCCACCTGGAACACCACAGCGTAATGGTGTGTCCGAACGTCGTAATCGTACTTTACTTGATATGGTGCGATCTATGATGTCTCTTACAGATTTACCACTATCGTTTTTGGGTTATGCTCTAGAGACAGCCGCATTCACGTTAAATAGGGCACCATCAAAATCCGTTGAGACGACGCCTTATGAAATGTGGTTTAGCAAGAAACCAAAGTTGTCGTTTCTAAAAGTTTGGGGCTGCGATGCTTATGTGAAGAAACTTCAACCTAATAAGATCGAACCCAAATCGGAGAAATGTGTCTTCATAGGATACCCAAAAGAGACTGTTGGGTACACCTTCTATCACATATCCGAAGCTAAGACATTTGTCGCTAAGAATGGATCCTTTCTGGAGAAGGAGTTTCTCTCGAAAGAAGTAAGTGGGAGGAAAGTAGAACTTGATGAGGTAACTGTACCTGCTCCCTTATTGGAAAGTAGTACATCGCAGAAACAGGTTTCTGTGACACCTACACCAATTAGTGAGGAAGCTAATGATAATGATCATGAAACTTCAGAACAAGTTACTACTGAACCTCGTAGATCAACCAGAGTAAGATCCGCACCAGAGTGGTACGGTAATCCTGTTCTGGAAGTCATGCTACTAGATCATGATGAACCTACGAACAATGAAGAAGCGATGGTGAGCCCAGATTCCGCAAAATGGCTCGAAGCCATGAAATCTGAGATGGGATCCATGTATGAAAACAAAGTATGGACTTTGGTTGACTTGCCCAATGATCGGCAAGCAACTGAGAATAAATGGATCTTTAAGAAGAAGACTGACGCTGACGGTAATGTTACTGTCTACAAAGCTCGACTTGTCGCAAAAGGTTTTCGACAAGTTCAAGGGATTGACTATGATGAGACCTTCTCACCTGTAGCGATGCTTAAGTCTATCCGAATCATGTTAGCAATTGCCGCATTTTATGATTATGAAATTTGGCAGATGGATGTCAAAACTGCATTCCTGAATGGATTTCGGGAAGAAGAGTTGTATATGATGCAGCTGGAAGGTTTTGTCGATCCAAAGGGAGCTAACAAAGTGTGCAAGCTCCAGCGATCCATTTATGGACTGGTGCAAGCCTCTCGGAGTTGGAATAAACGCTTTGATAGTGTGATCAAAGCATTTGGTTTTGTACATACTTTTGGAGAAGCCTGTATTTACAAGAAAGTGAGTGGGAGCTTTGTAGCATTTCTGATATTATATGTAAATGACATATTACTAATCAGAAATGATATAGAATTTCTGGATAGCATAAAGGGATACTTGAATAAGAGTTTTTTAATGAAAGACCTCGGTGAAGCTGCTTACATATTAGGCATTAAGATCTATAGAGATAGATCAAGACGCTTAATTGGACTTTCACAAAGCACATACCTTTACAAAGTTTTGAAAAAGTTCAAAATGGATCAAGCAAAGAAAGGATTCTTGCCTGTGTTACAAGGTGTGAAATTGAGTAAGACTCAATGCCCGACCAATGCAGAAGATAGAGAGAAAATGAAAGATGTTCTCTATGCTTCAGCTATAGGCTCTATCATGTATGCAATGCTGTGTACAGACCTGATGTGTGTCTTGCTAGAAGTCTAGCAGGGAGGTACCAAAGTAATCCAGGAGTGGATCACTAGACAGCGGTCAAGAACATCCTGAAATACTTGAAAAGGACTAAGGATATGTTTCTCATATATGGAGGTGAAAAAGAGCTCATCGTAAATGGTTACATTGATGCAAGCTTTGACACTGATCCGGACGATTCTAAATCGCAAATCGGATACGTATTTACATTAAATGGTGGAGCTGTCAGTTGGTGCAGTTCTAAAGAAAGCGTTGTGGCGGGATCTACATGTGAAGCGGAGTACATAGCTGCTTCGAAAGCAGCAAACGAAGGAGTCTGGATGAAGGAGTTCATATCCGATCTAGGTGTCATACCTAGTGCATCGGGTCTAATGAAAATCTTTTGTGACAATACTGGTGAAATTGCCTTGGCAAAGGAATCCAGATTTCACAAGAGAACCAAGCACATCAAGAGACACTTCAATTCCATCCGGGATCTAGTACAGGTGGGAGACATAGAGATTTGCAAGATACATACGGATCTGAATGTTGCAGACCCATTGACTAAGGCTCTTCCACGAGCAAACCATGACCAGCACCAAAGCTCCATGGGTATTAGAATCATTACTGTGTAATCTAGATTATTGACTCTAGTGCAAGTGGGAGACTGAAGGAAATATGCCCTAGAGGCAATAGTAAAGTTATTATTTATTTCCTTATTTCATGATAAATGTTTATTATTCATGCTAGAATTGTATTAACTGGAAACATAATACATGTGTGAATACATAGACAAACAGAGTGTCACTAGTATGCCTCTACTTGACTAGCTCGTTAATCAAAGATGGTTATGTTTCCTAACCATAGACAAAGAGTTGTTATTTGATTAACGGGATCACATCATTAGGAGAATGATGTGATTGACTTGACCCATTTCGTTAGCTTAGCACTCGATCGTTTAGTATGTTGCTATTGCTTTCTTCATGACTTATACATGTTCCTATGACTATGAGATTATGCAACTCCCGTTTACCGGAGGAACACTTTGTGTGCTACCAAACGTCACAACGTAACTGGGTGATTATAAAGGAGCTCTACAAGTGTCTCCAAAGGTACATGTTGGGTTGGCGTATTTCGAGATTAGGATTTGTCACTCCGATTGTCGAAGAGGTATCTCTGGGCCCTCTCGGTAATGCACATCACCTAAGCCTTGCAAGCAATGCAACTAAATGACTTAGTTGCGAGATGATGTATTACGGAATGAGTAAAGAGACTTGCCGGTAACGAGATTGAACTAGGTATTGATATACCGACAATCGTATCTCGGGCAAGTAACATACCGATGACAAAGGGAACAATGTATGTTGTTATGCGGTCTGACCGATAAAGATCTTCGTAGAATATGTGGGAGCCAATATGAGCATCCAGGTTCCGCTATTGGTTATTGACCGGAGACATGTCTCGGTCATGTCTACATTGTTCTCGAACCCGTAGGGTCCGCACGCTTAAGGTGTCGATGACAGTTATATTATGAGTTTATGAGTTTTGATGTACCGAAGTTGGTTCGGAGTCCCGGATATGATCGCGTACATAACAAGGAGTCTCGAAATGGTCGAGACATAAAGATTGATATATTGGACGGCTATATTCGGACACCGAAGTGTTCCGGGGAAGTTTTGGATAAAACCGGAGTATCGGGGGTTACCGGAACCCCCCGGGGAGTTAATGGGCCTCATGGGCCTAAAGTGGAGAAGAGGAGGGGCCGCCAGGGCAGGCCCCGCGCCCCCTCTCCCCCTAGTCCGAATTGGACAAGGAGGGAGGGGTGGCGCCCCCCCTTTCCTTTCCTCTCTCCCTTCCTTCCCCCTCTCCTACTTGGACAAGGAAAGGGAGGGGAGTCCTACTCCTAGTAGGAGTAGGACTCCTCCTGCACGCCTCCTACTAGGGCCGGCCGCACCCTCCCTTGGCTCCTTTATATACGGAGGCAGGGGGCACCCCTAGACACACAAGTTGATCCACGTGATCGTTTTCTTAGCCGTGTGCGGTGCCCCCTTCCACCATAATCCTCGATAATATTGTAGTGGTGCTTAGGCGAAGCCCTGCGACAGTTGAACATCAAGATCGTCACCACGCCGTCGTGCTGACGGAACTCTTCCCCGACACTTTGCTGGATCGGAGTCCGGGGATCGTCATCGAGCTGAATGTGTGCTGAAACTCGGAGGTGCCGTAGTTTCGGTGCTTGGATCGGTCGGATCGTGAAGACATACGACTACATCAACCGCGTTAATATAATGCTTCCGCTGTCGGTCGACAAGGGTACGTAGATCACACTCTCCCCTCGTTGCTATGCATCACCATGATCTTGCGTGTGCGTAGGAATTTTTTTGAAATTACTACGTTCCCCAACAGCTAGCTGTGTTGCCCTTGAACGAGTGAGTGGACCTGGTGCATTGATGCTATCAATTATTCTCTCAATCTGTACTTCATTTGCAACACGAGGATGAACAGGACGAAGATTTTGCTCTTGCTGATCATTGTCATCGTTAGAAGGATTGTCGTCAGGATGAGCATTGTCTTCAGGTTGATCTGGTGCAGAGATGATGAGTTCCTTTTCAGGTTGAGCTTCAGACGGTATGATTTCTCCAGTTCCCATGAGTTTGATGGTTTCACTGGATGGAACTTCATCTAGCACATTTGGTAGGTGCTCTCTTTGTGAGCCGTTAGTCTCATCGAACCGCACATCCATAGTTTCAACCACTTTATAGTGAAAGAGGTTGAAGACTCTGTAGGAGTGTGAATCCTTTCCATATCCAAGCATAAAACCTTCATGCGCTTTCGGTGCAAATTTTGAAGTGTGATGTGGATACTTGATCCAGTACCTCGCACCAAATACTCTGAAGTAACTGACATTTGGTTTCTTGCCAGTAAGGAGCTCATAGGATGTCTTGTTCAGAAGTTTGTGAAGATAAACACGGTTGATGATATGGCATGCAGTATCAATGGCTTCAGGCCAGAACTTTCTTGGAGTCTTGTATTCATCGAGCATCGTCCGGGCCATCTCAATAAGTGTTCTGTTCTAGCGTTGCACGACGCCATTTTGCTGCGACGTGTACGGAGCTGAGAATTCATGAGTGATGCCCAAAGTATCAAGATAAGTGTCGAGGCCAGTGTTCTTGAATTCAGTGCCATTGTCACTTCTGATGTGCTTGATCTTGACGCCATAGTTGTTCATGGCTCGATTGGCGAAGCATCTGAAGACATCCTGCACTTCAGTCTTGTAGAGGATTATATGCACCCAAGTATATCTTGAATAATCATCAACAATGACAAAGACATAGAGACAAGCAGTAGTAGTAAGAGTTGAGTAGTGAGTGGGACCGAAGAGGTCCATGTGGAGAAGTTCGAAGGGTTGAGTCGTTGTCATGATTGTCTTCGAGGGATGCTTGGCCCTCGTCATCTTTCCTGCTTCACAGGCACCGCATAAGTGATCCTTCTTGAACTTGACGCCCTCGATGCCTATGACATGCTTCTTCTTTGCAAGAGTGTGCAAGTTCCTCATGCCAGCATGCCCTAGCCTCTGATGCCAGAGCCAGCATTCTGAAGCTTTTGCTAGAAGACATACGGCAAGTTGTGGTCCTGCTGAGAAATCTACCACGTACAAATCATCTTTTCGATACCTTTCAAAGACTAGAGACTTGTCAGATTCCATTAGAATAAGGCAACGATATTTTCCAAATATCACAATCATGTTTAAATCGCAAAACATTGAGACAGACATTAAGTTAAAACCAAGGGGTTCAACAAGCATTACTTTATCCATGTGTTGATCCCTCGAGATTGCAACTCTACCTAGACCCAATACCTTGCTTTTACCAGTATCAGCAAATGTGATGTGACTCTTGTCAGATGGACGTAAAGTTGAGTCCATGAGAAGACTTTGCTTGACAGTCATGTGATTAGTACACCCACTATCAATAATCCATTCTGAAGAAGTTGGTGTCATACCCTACAGTGCAGTTAGGGGGATAGGCTTCACGAAGAGAATTGTGAAGCATAAACATTTGACGAGCAAGTGGATTATGAAAGCTTAGATCGAGGTTAAGACTGATAGGGAAAGTAGCAAGCGACTCGGGAACAAAATACATAATAAGACCATTTGGGCATTTGATCTTGCGCCCTACAAGATGTTTAAGGTCCCCAGCAATAGCTTCAGACGAATTTGAATTTCGGCTGGAGACCCTTCCCTGCAAAGAGAGTTAAGCTTTCTTAGCCACCCACATCTTCAAGGGTGGATTCGAAGCAATGAGTCTAAATGCAGCATCTGAGAACTTTGGCTTTGGAGCCCTAGCAAATAGTCTTGCCGGTGGACAAGAGTACTCATAAGAATAAGCAGAGTAGCTCTTGGTCTTATGAACATGGCGGTTTGATGAAACGTGCTCATATTCATAGGCCTGAGTATGGTTTCCCTGCAAAACATTTACGTTAGTGCGACTCAGGTGAGTCCTTTGTCTGTATGAAGCCTTTGGACCATATGAAGCCCGTGGTCTAGGGTTTGTCTTCTTCACTTGTGGTGTCATGACGACATTCATAGGAAGATTCTCCAACCACTTTTTCGGCACCCAGACTTTCTTCATAGGTGGCCCATTCCTGCAGTTAGTATCAATATACCTGGCAAACACTTCACCATTTTGATTCTTAAACAGTTTATAGTTTGCATCAAAGGATTCATCAATAACAATGGGATTAGCACAAGTGAAGCCAGACATGGTGGATGGATCCACTGAAGGTTCCTTTGCAGCAACCCATGTGGTTTTGGGGTACTGCTCAGGTTTCCAGTAAGAGCCATCAGCATTCATTTTCCTTTCGAACCCAAGACCCTCTTTCCTAGGCTTTCGGTTCAAGATCTGCCTTTTGAGGACATCACATAGTGTCTGATGCCCTTTGAGACTTTTGTACATCCCTGTTTCAAGCAATGTCTTCAACCTAGTATTTTCATCAGCACTAGCAGTGGTATCCTCGGCAGAGGGGTTAGTTACCACATCAACAGTTGAAGATATTGCAATAGTAGCAGTAGTAGAACATCACGCAACAGAAGTAGCGTTGTCACGCTCAATGCATTTAAGACATGATGGTTCAAATCCTTCCTGAGCGGAACTGATCTGTTTGACGCGAAGTGACTCATTTTCCTTTTGAAGATCTTCATTAGCCGCTCTTAATTTCTCAAGATCTTGCTTCCTTTAAAGATAATCATAGGAAAGCTTTTCATGAGTTGTTGAGAGCGTTTCATGACGACTTTCAAGTTCCTCATACTTAACATGAAGATTTTTTATGTCTTCAATTAAGGACTGAGTTTGAGTCATTTCGGCGTCTAATAGGCCATCGCTTTTGTCTAACAGTTTTTGAATATGTTCCATAGCTTTCTGCTGTTCAGTTGCAATTTTAGCAAGTGTTTTGTAGCTGGGTTTGAAACCACAATCACAGTCATCTTCACTGGATGTTTGATAGTGAGTAGTGCGTGTGTTTACCTTGGCACCACGTGCCATGAAGCAGTAGATGGGAGCGGAGTAGTCCTTGTCATTTTCATCGGCGTCGGTGATGAAGCCATTGTCTTCAGTGTTGAAGATGGACTTGGCAATGTATGTTGTAGCCAGACTTGCAACACCAGAATCAGACTCCTCCCCAGACTCCACCTCCGCCTCCTCAGAAGCGGACTCCTCCTCTGAATCCATTTTCTTGCCAACGAACGCACAAGCCTTGTCAGATGAGCTCTTCTTGTGTGATGAAGACTTTGAGGAAGACTTGGAAGAAGACTTTGAGTATTTATTCTTCTTCTTGTCATCAGAATCATACTCCTTGCTCTTCTTCTTCTTGTTGTTCTCATTGTCTCACCATGGACACTCAGAGATGTAGTGGCCAGGTTTCTTGCACTTGTGGCATGTTCTCTTCTTATAGTCATGAGCAGACGCTTCATCATTCCTTGAGCTTGATCGTGAAGACTTTCTGAAGCCTTTCTTTTTGGTGAATTTTTGGAACTTCTTCACAAGCATAGCAAGCTCCTTTCCAATGTCTTCAGGATCATCAGAACTGCTGTCAGATTCTTCTTCAGATGAGGAGACAGCTTTTGCCTTCAGGGCACGAGTTCGCCCATAGTTGGGACCATATATGTCTCTTTTCTCAGAAAGCTGAAACTCATGTGTGTTGAGCCTTTCAAGTATGTCAGACGAATCGAGTGTCTTGAAGTCAGGACGTTCTTGAATCATCAGGGCTAGGGTGTCAAACGAGCTGTCAAGTGACCTCAGGAGTGTCTTGACGACTTCATGCTTGGTGATCTCAGTAGCGCCAAGGGCTTGAAGTTCATTTGTGATGTCGGTGAGTCGATCAAACGTGAGCTGAACATTCTCATTGTCGTTTCTCTTGAAGCGGTTGAAGAGGTTGCGAAGGACACTGATTCTTTGATCTCTCTGGGTTGAGACGCCTTCGTTGACCTTGGAGAGCCAGTCCCAGACTAGCTTAGATGTTTCCAAAGCACTCACACGGCCATACTGTCCTTTGGTCAGATGACCACAGATGATGTTCTTGGCAGTGGAGTCCAGTTGAATGAACTTCTTGACATCAACAGCGGTGACACCTTCACCAGCCTTGGGAATGCCATTCTTGATGACATACCATAGGTCGACATCAATGGCTTCAAGATGCATGCGCATCTTATTCTTCTAGTAGGGATATTCAGTTCCATCGAAGACTGGGCACGCAACAGAGACTTTGATTATTCCTGCAGTCGACATAACTAAAACTCTAGGTGGTTAAACCGAATCACACAGAACAAGGGAGTACCTTGCTCTGACACCAATTGAAAGTGCTAGTGATCGACTAGAGG
Organism: Triticum aestivum; assembly: GCF_018294505.1. NCBI lineage: Eukaryota > Viridiplantae > Streptophyta > Magnoliopsida > Poales > Poaceae > Triticum > Triticum aestivum. Next base: position 90,946,578 of record NC_057812.1, on the reverse strand, counting down.
GGGGTAAATAGGCGATTTTTAACAAAGTCTTCAAAACATGGAAGTTTCCAAGACAAACGATAGAAATAAACCTATTACCATACAGCGGAAGATAGACTACACTAAGCAAACCATAGTCAAGTATTCAATAAAGTGAAAGCACAACAACTAATGGCAGCTAGGCAGTATGGATCATATAGTAAGATAGTACGAAGCCAATCAGAATAAGAAGTCACTCAGTGAAGACAAAAGACAATGCAAACGAACAATGACTTCACAAGAACCAACTATAAATAAAGAGATGGGAAGGATAGAACCAGTGACTCGTTGAAGACAATGATTTGTTGGACCAGTTCCAATTGCTGTGACAACTGTACGTCTGGTTAGGGAGGCTAAGATTCAACTCAGAAGACCGTGTCTTCACCTTATTCCCCTTGAGCTAAGGACACCCAGTCCTCGCCCAATCACTCTGGTAAGTCTTCAAGGCAGACTTTCAAACCTTCACAGACTTTGTTCACCGACGATCCACAATGACTCTTGGATGCTCAGAACACGAGCCTAACCGGCTGGAGGATTCACAGTCCTCAAGTGTAATAAGTCTTCAGATCACACAAACAGGAAGACTTAAGTGATGCCTAACACTCTTTGGCTTTGGGTGTTTAGGGCTTTATCCTCACAAGGAATTCTCTCTCAAAGGCTTCGAGGTGGGTTGCTCTCAAACGACAAAAGCCGTATACTAACTCTAAGCAGCCAACCATTTATGGTTGTAGGGGTGGGCTATTTATAGCCACTAGGCAACCCGACCTGATTTGTCCGAAATGACCCTGGGTCACTAAGGAACTGACACGTGTTCCAACGGTCAGATTTCAAACACACGCGGCAACTTTACTTGGGCTACAAGCAAAGCTAACTTATCCAACTCTGGATAAGATTTGCTCTCATAGTCCTCACTCGAAGACATAGGATTTTGGTTAAGCATCACTTCAGTCATTCTGACTGGTTCTCTTGGACCCCACTTAATAGTACGGTGGTTCCTATGACTCAATGAAGAAGAAAAAGAACGATGAAACAGCTAAGTCTTCGCGCTCCATAGTCTTCACGCGATGTCTTCTCTTGTCATAGTCTTCAATGTGAATGTCTTCACATACCACCTTTGACTTCAATGTCTTCATACATTTTTAGGGGTCATCTCTGGTAGGAAAACCGAATCAATGAGGGACTTCTACCTGTGTTATCCTGCAATTCTCACAAACACATTAGTCCCTCAACCAGGTTTGTCGTCAATACTCCAAAACCAACTAGGGGCGGCACTAGATGCACTTACACCGTCGGATCCATCTTTTTGGCGTATTCAGAATCAACGCAGAGGCGATTTTCGATGACTCGAGAGGTCATCATCGTCGGCTCAAGGGCCAAACGGGTGATCATGATAAATCGCCCAGCCGAAAGGTTTGGCCTGAGGCCAGAGCTCCTCCGAAGGTGATAGTTTCCTTGACGATAAATCGAGCCATCAACCCTTTCGACGACAACACAGTGGAACTCTCAATGAAAGCACCAATGCCGGTGTCAAAACCGGCGGATCTCGGGTAGGGGGTCCCGAACTATGCGTCTATGGTCGATGGTAACATGAGACAGGGGCACAATGTTTTACCCAGGTTCGGGCCCTCTCTATGGAGGTAATACCCTACGTCCTGCTTGATTGATCTTGATGAATATGAATATTACAAGAGTTGATCTACCACGAGATCGTAATAGCTAAACCCTAAAGGCCTAGCTTGTATGGTTATGGTAATGTCTGTCCTCCGGACTAAGTCCTCCAGTTTATATAGACACCGAGAGGATCTAGGATTACACAAGGTCGGTTACAAAAAAGGAATCTACATATCTAGTCGCCAAGCTTGCCTTCCACGGCAAGGAGAGTCCTATCCGAACACGGGTGCAGTCGTCGGTCTTCGTATCTTTCACAGCCCACCAGTCCGACCCATGGCTAACAGGTCGGACACACGAGGACCCCTTAGTTCAGGACTCCCTCACCCCCCACTTTTTAAAAGGAAAAAACTTTTCTGTCCAAGTGTTTGAGATGATGCCAGCTCTTCCCACTAATTTCTCTACCTACTAATAAAGCAATTACTGCTTCTGGTCGTACGTCGTCGGCGTTTTTCCGAAAAACCCCTATGTTTCTTTGAATAAACCCGCAATCCCTGTTTAAGTGGCACCCTAGAAAATGTTTAATTTTGCGTAAACCCCCTGCATTTATTAGAAATTTATGGCCGCGACCCTTATCTCTTACTGGACTGGCTCACCACCGCGCGTCTGGCTGGTCGCAGCGGTCTGAGCTTGCGGGAGCCCACGGACGACGGCTCTGCTTACCGGCGGCGCCCGAAGGCGGATGAGGCTGCCTCGGGAGATCCACTCGGGCGCGATAGGAGGCTCGAGGAAAGGGCCAGGCGTGGCTTGGCGTCTCCAAGAGCCTCGAGGCCGTCGCCGCTGGCGCCAGGCGTCCAAGTCAGTCGCGACGGCTCCGTCGTGCAAAGCTTTCACCGGTCGCCTTCTAGTCCGGCTGCGCGGTGACCGCGGCGCCGCCGCAGGAGGACGCCACCTGGCAGGAACGACGCCCACGCGTCCAGCTCGCCGTCGAAGTTGCCCTGTCCTCAGAAAGGCAGCGCCACTCCCCGTGGCACCTCCACTCGCCGAACAGCAGCGTCGTGTGCATGCTCGCCCAGGACCAGTCCCTACTCGAATTCGAAAGACTAGATGAATCAAAAAAAGTAGCAGCAGAAAATTATCATTCAAGATCTGAATACAGATGGACGCTCTCGCGGATAAGAAAACTTGGGGCTCACCAGGTCAGCCACACTACATAGGCCACGATCCAAGCCGCCCCTCAAGCCATCCGAGATCTGGCCCGGAACGCCACAGCAAGGCACCGGTGGAGGAGGGCGGGCTGGACACGACCACGCCGATCCGGAGCCTGGAGCCCCGACGCAGATCCATGCGGCCCCATCAAGCTGCCGCCGAGCTCGACCCTGAAGCAGGCCACCACTGTCGCGGCTCCACCACAGGCCCAGCCAACCCCCCTCCCCCGCGCGCAAGCCCGGTCACTAGGAGCCCATATGCGGCCGCACCGCAACCGACCGACGAACGCGAAGCAGCCATCGGTCACGGGCGAGACGGCCTGGGAAATCGAATCGTCCAGCTGTTGCAGATGGGGGTGGTCACGTCGGTGAAGGAGAAGAGAGAGATGGGGTCAACAGAACGAACTCCAGGGGCGGGGAGGGAGGGAGGGGTGGTGCTTTGCGATGTGGAGGAGGGAAGAGAGAGGAGAACGTGGCACCATGGACCGGAGTAGAAGGGTGCGTGGTGTGTTGTGTGCGCGAGCCACGGATAGAGAGAAGAGGAAGGAGAGAAGCACAGATGGGTGGGAGGGCGCTGGATGGATGGATAAAAGAGACGAGGAGGAAGGAGAGCAGCACATGTCCACGGCTCCGCACAATAGTAGTGGTCTCGGTGGAGATTATTGCTGTGGATTTTGCCTTTTTTGAATGGCTGCACCGGCCAGAAGCTACTGGAGAATGTCATGCGTGCTAGCACTGATTGTATTTTTTTTAATGAGCACCGATATAATTACTTGTTGTTGTTTTGCTGTTACTATATAGTTTAATGTTCGAGCCTACAACATCTTATGAATACATCAGCGGATAGAATAAGTAAATGAGTGAAATATTGTAAATATATATTTCTACCCAAGAGTAGAGAGAATGTGACAACTAACAACTCTGCATCTTGAAATTTCCTTTTTCTTTTTGACAATCCACCCGAAATTTACCTGTGATGGGGAACATATAAAAGTTTGTTTTTTTAAATGGTGACCATGACCAAGTTCAAATAGTACAAAAGAAAAGAAACAAAATCTAATTTGACGTGGCCGGTGCCCGAAACAATATATATTTGTATCGGGTGCTATCTGATATATCTGGATGGAATATAGTTGCCCTAAGCTGACTTGGCCAGTGCAGGCGTACCCGTAAGCGAGTGGTCGAATATATTCCACCAGGTAGACGATGCTGACGTGGTTGGTTCTTGAATATTTTTCACATACAAGTTAAATAAGTTCAATTTGTTCACCAAAAGACAGATGCAAAGATAGAAGGGCCCCAGTTATGGAATATGGAAGACATAGAGGGACCCAGTTTCATAGCAGCCGGAAAATGTTGGGGCAGATGATTATCTTCCTTTAAGCAAATTCTACAAATTTATATTTCACTTGCTGCTTTGAAATCACATCATGCATCTTGGTGAGTAACTTTAGTGATTTGATTTGCATAGATTTATACAAAGATTTGCTCATATTGAGAATCATGTGTAGTGGATTTTTTTTCTTGGGAAGCAAAGGTAGTAATTTTGATCCAAACACAATAATAATTTTATTTCTCAATTGCTTGTGCAATATATGAAAATGGTTTCTATTTGATTGATAATATGGTAAAAACTTTATAAGTCAATGTCACATGTAAATATAAATCGTATTATTTTTTGTTTTCAAGGATCAACATTGCATGCCAGTAGTTTCACACAAAAGGAAAGGTGACCAAACAAACTCTCAAATTTATTTTATAGTATCCATTGCAACACAAGGGACTTTTTTGCAAGCACAATTTTCATGAACAACATATGTGTTTTGCACATAATTGAATACACATCAACTTTTCTCCCGTTGCAACACCCGGGCATTTGTGCTAGTATGTTCAAAAAAATATATATGTTCAATATCCTCCAGAACAAGGCAGCCCTCGAGACTCAAGATACTCTCAAGAGTAATTCAGTTTGCTCTAGTCTCCTCCAGAGAGATCCAACCGACATTGCCCGGTCAAGGTGAATATGATTTGAAGTCAACCTGCCATGCATGGCGCAGATCTCAACTCCCAACTTGGTGCTCTTGACCTATACACAAATAGTTTAGACTACATGACAGGACAAGTTATAATAGCCATACCAAAGATTTCGTATCTTGAGCGCCTATAAATACCATCGTATGTGCATATCAAGCCATCACATGTCATTCCGTGTCTCCCTCTCTTGCTGATGTGCAGATCTTCCACTCAAGCTTACCCTTGCTTTGCTGTGCACAGTCCACACCACAAAGCAATGGCTCCGGGTTCATCCGCTCTCGCTCTCAAGGCAGCCGCCATCGCCGCCATCCTCGCCATTCTGGTCGTGCCTTCTCTGGGGCGCTGCGGTCACTCTCAAGTGCCAGCAACGCCACCGCCTCCGGCTCTTCCACCATCACCACCATCGCCACCTCCGGCACCGGCGTCGGAAACGATGCTCTGCAAAGACTGTGCAGCCTCCGTCGCCTCGATCTGCAGCTCTTCGTGCAACGGCGTTGCCGGTGTCTGCGGCATCTGCAGTCGCGAGGACTGCAGCGGTGCATGCAACAACGAAGCGGGCAGCAACTGCACCGGCAATCCATGCACCGGCAGCTGTGAGGTGTGCAACTATGCAGCTCGAAGCTGCGACGCCTGTCGTGGCGCGAACGAGAGGAACTGCTTCGGTACCTGCAGCGATGAGTGATCCGCGCCCACATGCGTACCCTGGAGCCCTGAGAACCAGCTAGCACGTGTTGCATGCATCTATATATGCAGTGTGCATGACATGAGATGCTGTGACAACGAATAAAATATACAGTACTTTACAAATGTAACGCGTGCTTCCCTTTTATTTATTTTATTTTAATCAAGAATAAATTTCACTTTTATTCGGGCATCCGTTGTATACTCCTACCTTCCTTTTCCTTTTCTTGGTCCGTGTACTTGCTGCGGCGGTAGGCCAATGCGTTTGCGTTGTTGATTGGCAAGAGGAGCACTTGTTAATCCAGGGATAAATGACAATTGCCAAAGAGGGAAATCTTGCAAGTATATACAATAGGAACACGCCTTGCATTCATTTCATTTTCTGATTATTCAAGGAAACAATGCACCTCCATGTAAAATGTTGGTACATAAGGACATCTCTAGCAGATACCATATTTGAGGTGAAAAAATTCGGTTCAAATGATTAAGGACATCTAGCAGATCCCTTATATGACCTTTTCACCCTTCAAAAATAACCTTTTCTTGCAAAACCTCCCCATTCATTCACATTTAGTTTAGCGGGGGTATTATTATGAAAAGCCGCGCCCCGTCCACAACCCAACCTCGTCAACTGGGCTGTGCTTGGCAGACCGGCCAGTTAGCACATGTACCCGGCCCATGATGGGCCGGCCCCACGTGTGGTTAACGGGGTCGTGCCCCGCACGTGGCCTGCCTATGGCCTTGCCCGGGCCTGGAGGCTGGGCACACGTACCGGTACTGGCACGACAAGATCCATTTAGTTTTTTCTTTTAGGCCAATAGGCAGCTCAATAGCTTGAATAATAGGTGGGCTGACGGCTAAACGTGCCAATGGCCCAGCCCCTTTAATAGTATTTTTTGAGCGGTAGCCTGTTTAATAGTAGTGTTGTGGGAAGCAACTAATCAAGGGACGCATCCCTCAAAAAAAAAAAAAAAAACTAATCAAGGGACGCTCCTCCAGAAGCCCCCAAGGATTACTTGCTTTCAGCCACCGCCACGTGTCGCACTCTTGGCGCTT